>NW_021703780.1:46410126-46411854 GCF_005190385.1 Monodon monoceros
AGAACGGAGCTACTACAGTTGTTTCAACTTGCCGCATCCTAGCATTTTGACAAAAGACGCCCTTCACAGCCCTTCTTTCGGCCTATAGTTGCCCTCAACTGAGCATTGCTCACAAGGCCCAGAAAGGACGGGCAGTCCGTCGTTTACATCTTGGATCCTAGTGCAGACCCCCGCGTCCGGAGACACCAGAAACGCTTCCTAGATTTAAAGCACCGCTTTGTCAAACGCTGCCGTGAGCCTGCGGCCCGCCTATGTCTGTGACGAGAGAAGTAGAACGTTGGCTTGAGGCGAGTCGTCCAGGGTTGTGGGCGTACTCACGAACCATTTTTCAGAGATGAGGAAGTGGCAGGAATTGAAAGCCAAGTGTTCTTTCATGGAAAATAACTTGTCCTCCCAAAGATGATTGTGCAGCAAAGAGTAGTTGGGCAACAACTGTGTTTACCAGGTAACCCTGGGGCCGCAAACTCTCCACTTTCCAACGAGGAAAATCCACTTTCCCAGGAAGCCTCAATTACCACCAGGACAAAGCAAGATATTACCAACTCGTATCTGACTCTCTACTGTACATCCAGTGGACACAGTGGATCGTGACACTAGTACCCATTGCAATGCTGGGAGTCCTGACTGTGGTGTAAGGATATCAAGGTGATGGCTTAGTTAGGCCTGGGTGACAATATTTCTCTAGACTATCTATCTACCGGTTCAGGAAAACCCTGCAGGTTTTGAAGTAGGACTTAAAGTGTAGTGGCCGCTTGAGGTACACAGACGTCACGGAGTAGTTCCCAGGAGCAGTGGTAGGCTAACTGTATTTTCCAGTGCAGCTCAGGGTTCCTCCAGAGTGCAGACACCCTTTGCACGAAGGAAGGCATGCAACGGTGGTGACAGGGTTGCTTTCAAGATAGCGCAATCTAGGTGTCTAAACAACGAAGCCCTTCACTGCCCATCAGTCGGCATCTAGCTGTTCCCGACGCTAGATGGCTCACGGCTCCCCGAAGACACAGGCAGTCCTTTTGCAGTACGTTTCGGAACCTAGTGCAGACCCGCGAGTCAAAAAGAGAGCTGATATGCTTCCTAGAGTTCAAGAACCACAGGGACTAAGGCTCTATGCAATCTGTTGCTTCCCTAACTCTGTCATGAGAAAACCTGGACGTTAGCTTGAGGCTAGAGGCCCCATGTGGTGGGCCCATTCCCTGAAGACGACTGAAGGATGACCACCTACCAAGGAATGGCAACCTCCAAGTTTCTTTCCTAGAAACTCACGTCATCACGTTGGCAATTGTGTTACGGAGAGAAGCTGTGCGGCAACTGTGTCTCTTGCGGACAATTGAGCCCGCAGCTCTGTAAATCCCGATGAGGAACATAACGTTTCACTCGCAGCCTTACTTTCAAAAGGGACCACACAGAGCATTCACCCTGCTGTGTCTTTCTCTAGTTTGTACTTCCAAGGTGCGTTAGAAGGGAGATACTTGAGTTGTTTCACTTGCCACATGCTAGATGTTTAGCAAAAGAAGGCCTTTACTGCCCTTCTTTCGGCATATGGTTGTCCTCAGCCGAACACTGCTCTCAGGTCCCAGAAGCGACGGGCGGTCCCTTCTGTACACCTTGGATCCCAGTTGAGACCTCTTTGTCCTCAGACACCGGAAATGCTTCCTACACTTCTTAAAGCACCGCTTTGACAAATGCTGCCTGGAACCTGTTGCCTGCCTATCTGTGTGACGAACAAAACAG
>NW_021703780.1:46411954-46413206 GCF_005190385.1 Monodon monoceros
TCTGGAGGTACTCAGTGAACTTGGAGGGAAAACGAGGCCTACCCGAGTGGCCTAGGATTCCTCAGACGTGTACTTCCTTTAAAATAAAGCATATAAGCGACTAAGAACTCATGGAAACAGCTGCATGCCTCCCTTTCTGCACGGCTACTAAGGGCCTAACCTGGAGACAAGTTTTCACGTTGAGATTCCCTTTAGCTCTAGAGCTTGTCAGGCTGACCACCACCGCGGCCATGGAAGCAGCTGGTTTAGACACAGCAAACACATTTTCTGCCCAGAGGCACTGCTCTCAGGTCCCAGAAGCGACGGGCGGTCCCTCGTGTACATCTTGGATCCCAGTGCCGACCTCTTTGTCCTAAGACACCAGAAATGCTTCCTACACTTAAAGCACTGCTTTGACAAACGCTGCCATGAGCCTGCGACCCGCCTATGTCTGTGACGAAAGAAGTAGAACGTTGGCTTGAGGCGAGTCCTCCAGGGTTGTCGGCGTAGTCACGAACAATTTTTGAGGGATGAGGACGTGGCAGGAATTGAAAGCCAAGTGTTCTTTCGTGGAAGATAACTTGTCCTCCCAAAGACGATTGTGCAGCAAAGAGAAGGTGGACAACAACAGTGTTTACCAGGTAACCCTGGGGCCGCAAACTCTCCACTTTCCAACGAGGAAAATCAACTTTCCCAGGAAGCCTCAATTTCCAGCAGGACAAAGCATCATATTACCAACTCGTATCTCACTCTGTACTGTACATCCAGTGGACACAGTGGATCGTGACACTAGTAACCATTGCCATGCTGGGAGTCCTGACTGTGGTGTAAGGATATCAAGGTGATGGCTTAGTTAGGCCTAGGTGACAATATTTCTCTAGACTATCTACCAGTTCAGGAAAACCCTGTAGGTTTTGAAGCGGGACTTAAAGTGTAGTTGCCGCTTGAGGTAGACAGACGTCACAGAGTAGTTCCCAGGAGCAGTGGTAGGCTAACTGTATTTTCCAGTGCAGTTCAGCGTTCCTCCAGAGTGCAGACACCCTTTGCACGAAGGAAGGCATGGAACGGTGATGACTGGGGTGCTTTCAAGCTATCGCAATCTAGGTGTCTAAACAACGAAGCCCTTCACTGCCCATCAGTCGGCATCTAGCTGTTCCCGACGCTAGATGGCTCACGGCTCCCTGAAGACACAGGAAGTCCTTTTGCAGTACGTTTCGGAACCTAGCGCAGACCCGCGAGTCAAAAAGAGAGCTGATATGCTTCCTAGAGTTCA
>NW_021703780.1:46413216-46509931 GCF_005190385.1 Monodon monoceros
GCCCTCAACTGAGCATTGCTCACAAGGCCCAGAAAGGACGGGCAGTCTGTCGTTTACATCTTGGATCCTAGTGCAGACCCCCGCATCCTAAGACACCAGAAACGCTTCCTAGATTTAAAGCACCTCTCTGACAAACGCTGCCGTGAGCCTGCGGCCCGCCTATGTCTGTGACGAGAGAAGTAGAACGTTGGCTTGAGGCGAGTCGTCCAGGGTTGTGGGCGTACTCACGAACAATGTTTGAGGGATGAGGATGTGGCAGGAATTGAAAGCCAAGTGTTCTTTCGTGGAAGATAACTTGTCCTCCCAAAGACGATTGTGCAGCAAAGAGAAGGTGGGCAGCAACAGTGTTTACCAGGTAACCCTGGGGCCGCAAACTCTCCACTCCAATGAGGAAAATCAACTTTCCCAGGAAGCCTCAATTTCCAGCAGGACAAAGCAGCATATTACCAAGTCGTATCTGACTCTCTATTGTACATCCAGTGGACACAGTGGATCGTGACACTAGTAACCATTGCCATGCTGGGAGTCCTGACTGTGGTGTAAGGATATCAAGGTGATGGCTTAGTTAGGCCTAGGTGACAATATTTCTCTAGACTATCTACCAGTTCAGGAAAACCCTGTAGGTTTTGAAGTGGGACTTAAAGTGTAGTTGCCGCTTGAGGTAGACAAGACGTCACGGACAGACTTCCCAGGAGCAGTGGTAGGCTAACTGTATTTTCCAGTGCAGTTCAGGGTTCTGGGTGTACAATGTATCTCCGGATTACCTGGCTTTCAAGGGAGACCCTGAAATTTTTCAGGCTACAGTTAAATTCCGGTGGCCTCCTGGGGTAAATTCTCTTCCCGGCAAGGATCTCATTCAGAATCAATGGATATATCAAAAGTTTTGCAGACAAACAAAAGCTAAGAGAATTCAGCACCACCAAACCAGCTCTACAACAAATGCTAATGGAACTTCTCTAAGTGGGAAACATAAGAGAAGACAAGACCTATAAAAACAAACTCAAAACAATTAAGAAAATGGTAATAAGAACATACATATAGATAATTACCTTAAACATGAATGGATTAAATGCTCCAACCAAAAGACACATGCTTGCTGAATGGATACAAAAAAAAAAAAAAGACCCACTTCAGACCTAGGGACACATTCAGAATGAAAGTGAGGGGATGAAAATATATATTCCATGCAAATGGAAATCCGAAGAAAGCTGGAGTAGCAATACTCATATCAGATAAAATAGACTTTAAAATGAAGAATGTTACAAGAGACAAGGAAGGGCACTACGTAATGATCAAGGCATCAATCCAAGAAAAATATATAACAATATTAAATATATATGAACCTAACATAGATGCACCTCAATACATAAGGCAACTGCTAACAGCTATAAAAGAGGAAATTGACAGTAACACAATATTAGTGGGAGACTTTAACACCTCCCTTAAACCAATGGACAGATCATCCAAAATGAAAATAAAAAAGGAAACAGAAGCTTTAAATGACACAATAGACCAGATAGATTTAACTGATATTTATAGGACATTCCATCCAAAACCAGCAGATTACACTTCTCAAGTGCTCACGGAACATTCTCCAGGATAGATCACATCTTGGGTCACAAATCAAGCCTCAGTAAATTTAAGAAAATTGAAATAATATCAATCATCCCTTCTGACCACAATACTATGAGATTAGAACTCAATTACAGGGAAAAAAACCATAAAAAACATAAACACATGGAGGACAAACAATATGTTACTAAACAACCAAGAGATCACTGAAGAAATCAAGGAGAAAATCAAAAAATACCTAGAGACAAATGACAATTAAAATATGACGATCCAACACCTATGGGATGCAGCAAAAGCAGCTCTAAGAGAGATATTTACAGCTATACAAGCCCACTTCAAGTAACAAGAAGAATCTCAAATAAACAATCTAACCTTACACCTAAAGGAACTAGAGAAAGAAGAACAAACAAAACCCAAAGTTAGCAGGAAGAAAGAAATCATAACGATCAGAGCAGAAATAAATGAAATAGAAACAAAGAAAACAATAACAAGGATCAATAAAACTAAAAGCTTGTTCTTTGAGAAGATAAACACAATTGATAAACCATTAGCAAGGCTCATCAAGAAAGAGAGGGAGAGAACTCAAATCAATAAAATTAGAAATGAAAAAGGAGAAGTGGGCTTCCGTCGTGGCGCAGTGGTTGGGAGTCTGCCTGCCGATGCGGGGGGCGTGGGTTCATGCCCCGGTCCAGGATGATCCCACGTGATGCAGAACGGCTGTGCCTGTGAGCCATGGCTGCTCAGCCTGCATGTCCAGAGCCGTGTTCTGCAACGGGAGAGGCCACAGCAGTGAGAGGCCCGCATACCGCACAGAAAAAAAAAAAAAAAAAGGAGAAGTTACAACAGACACTGCAGAAATACAAACCATCCTAAGAGATGACTACAAGCAATTCTATGCCAATAAAATGGACAACCTGGAAGAAATGGACAAATTCTTAGGTATAACCTTCCAAGACTGAGCCAGGAAGAAACAGAAAATATGAACAGACCAATCACAAGTAATGAAATTGAAACTGTGATTAAAAATCCTCCAACAAACAAAAGTCCAGGACCAGGCTTCACAGGTGAATTCTATCAAGCATTTAGAGAAGAACTAACACCCATACTTCTCAAACCCTTCCAAAAAATTGCAGATGAAGGAACACTCCCAAACTCATTCTATGAGGCCACCATCACCCTGATACCACAACCAGACAAAGATACTACAAAAAAAGAAAATTACACACCAATATCACTAATGAATATAGATGCAAAAATCCTCAACAATATACTAGCAAACAGAATCTAACAACACATTAAAAGGATCATACACCTTGATCAAGTGGCTTTTATCCCAGGGATGCAAGGATTCTTCAATATACACAAATCAATGTGATACACCATATTAACAAATTGAAGAAGAAAAACGATATGATCATCTCAATAGATACAGAAAAAGCCTTTGACAAAATTCAGCACCCATTTATGATAAAAACTCTTGGAAAGTGGGCATAGAGGGAACCTACCTCAACATAATAAAGTCCATGTACGACAAACCCACAGCAAACATCATTCTCAATGGTGAAAAACTGAAAGCATTTCCTCTAAGAGCAGGAACAAGACAAGGATGTCCACTCTCACCACTATTATTCAACATAGGTTTGGAAGTCCTAGCCTTGGCAATCAGAGAAGAAAAGGAAATAAAAGGAATCCAAATTGGAAAAGAAGTAAAGCTGTCACTGTTTGCAGATGACATGATACTATACATGGAGAATCCTAAAGATGCCACCAGAAAACTGCTAGAGCTAATCAATGAATTTGGTAAAGTTGCAGGGTACAAAATTAATGTAGAAATCTCTTGCATTCCTACACACTAATGATGAAAAATCTGAAAGAGAAATTAAGGAAACATTCCCATTTACCACTGCAACAAAAAGAATAAAATACCTAGGAATAAACCTACCTAGGGAGACAAAAGACCTGTATGCAGAAAACTATAAGACATTGATGAAAGAAATTGAAGATGATACCAACAGATGGAGAGATATACCATGTTCTTGGATTGGAAGAATCAATATTGTGAAAATGACTATACTACCCAAAGCAATTTACAGATTCAATGCAATCCCTATCAAATTACCAATGCCAATTTTTACAGAACTAGAACAAAAAGTCTTCAAATTTGTATGGAGGCACAAAAGACCCTGAATAGCCAAAGCAGTCTTGAGGGAAAAAAATGGAGCTGGAGGAATAATACTTCCTGACTTCAGACTATACTATAAAGCTACAGTAATCAGGTCAATATGGTACTGGCACAAAAACGGAAACATAGATCAATGGAGCAAGATAGAAAGCCCAGAGATAAACCCATGCACCTATGATCAACGAATCTATGACAAAGGGGACAAGGATATACAATGGAGAAAAGACAGCCTCTTCAATAAGTTGTGCTGGGAAAACTGGACAGCAACATGTAAAAGAATGAAATTAGAACACTCCCTAACACCATACACAAAAATAAACTCAAAATGGATTAGAGAACTAAATGTAAGACCGGACACTATAGAACTCTTGGAGGAAAACATAGGAGGAACACTCTTAGACATAAATCACAGCAAGATCTTTTTTGATCCACCTCCTAGAGTAATGTAAATAAAAATAAACAAATGGAACCTAATGAAACTTCAAAGCTTTTGCACAGCAAAGGAAACCATAAATAAGACGAAAAGACAGCCCTCAGAATGGGAGAAAATATTAGCAAATGAATCAACGGACAAAGGATTAATCTCCAAAATATATAAACAGCTCATGCAGCTCAATATTAAAAAAACAAAAAAACCCAATCCAAAAATGGGCAGAATACCTAAATAGACATTTCTCCAAAGAAGACATACAAATGTCCAAGAAGCACATAAAAATCTGCTGAAGATCACTAATTATTACAGCAATGCAAATCAAAACTACAATGAAGTATCACCTCACACCAGTTAGAATTGGCATCAGAAAATCTACAAACAACAAATGCTGGAGAGGGTGTGGAGAAAAGGGGAGCCTCTTGCACTGTTGGTGGGAATGTAAATTGATACAGGCACTATGGAGAACAGTATGGAGGTTCCTTAAAAAGCTAAAGATAGAATTACCATACTATCCAGGAATCCCACTATGGGGCATATATACAGAGAAAACCATAATTCAAAAACACCCATGCACATCAATGTTCATTGCAGCACTATTTACAATAACCAGGTCATGGAAGCAACCTAAATGCCCATTGACAGACAAATGAATAAAGAAGATGTGGTACATATATACAATGGAATATTACTCAGCCATAAAAAGGAATGAAATTGGGTCATTTGTTGAGACGTGGATAGATCTAGAGACTGTCATACAGAGTGAAGTAAGTCAGAAAGAGAAAAACAAATATCATATATTAACGCATATATGTGGTACCTAGAGAAATGGTACAGATGAACCGGTTTGCAGGGGAGAAATTGAGACACAGACGTAGAGGACAAATGTATGGACACCAAGCAGGGAAAGCAGTGGGGTGGTGGGGGTAGTGGTGTCATGAATTGGGTGATTGGGATTGATATGTATACACTGATGTGTATAAAATTAATGACTAATAAGAACCTGCTGTATAAAATATAAAAACACAAAAAAAGCTCCCATGTTTTCCATGATTTCCTTTCTCACTTACATGTCCTCTCATCATAGCAGCCCTGGTTGTAGTCTTAGACCTTGACTAGCCTGAAGGATGATTAGATTTAAAAGACTGTGTGTCTTTTATATATGTATGGAAGAAATCATACCATGTGTATATGTGAGAATCCCGAAGAAAAGAAAAAAACTAATGATGGAAAGGAGAGGAAAGACAGTTTCCTGGACAGTCTCTGAATATGTGAGAAGAAATGCATCTAGTGGACAAGGAAGGGACTGGTTTTAAGACAAGGATGGTTTAACCCTGGGAGTAAGAGGGAAGGTCGAGTGATAGGCACTGAGGCAAGAGTTGGGTAGATATAATAGAAAGAGTAAGTGAAAGTGCTTCCAGTTGCTTGTGGAAGAGTAATCAGAGTTATCAGTAAGAGTGAAGATGGAGGAGGAGGTAATAAAAATTCGAAAAATGATAATTAGAGTGAAATAAGTAAAATTACTTACAGGAGGTTGTGAGAATAAAGGGCCCTAGAACCATACAGTAGTACTGATAAGTGGCACCAATTTGTGCTTCATGAGACCAGCTGACAGGATTGTATGGTTTTCTCTGACCAGGTCTAGGGTTGGAAATGTGGTGGTGGGGTGACAGGTTGATGTAATCAGGGTAGGGGTTTGCCAGGTAATAAAGTTGATCATGAATACAAGGAAATAATTTTAATGACGATCCATAGAATCTATGCTGAATAGGAGGGAAAATAAAGCTATGAGCAAAACAAGGGATGGTGAAAATGTGGCAGAATCAATTGACTGTAGGACAAGTGAGGTCAAATAAATGTTGAAAGTGGGGTGTGTTTTACACTATCCCAAAATTCAATGGCTTAAAACAACAATAATTATTCTCACTCTTTTGGCTACAGTTCCATTGATTAATCTAGTCTGGGATTCCCTGGGCCTGCCTCCAAACTACAAACTGAGATTTGTTTCATGTATCACTCATCCCCCTTTGAACCAGAAGGGCATGTTTTTTTTTCATGGAAATGGCAAAAATACATGATATGCCCCACCACACAAAGACATACCAACAACTGTTGCAACATGTGCTGTTAATATCTATAGTGCATCACATGATAGAGCTGATATCGGTAAGGCGAGAGAGTCACAGCAAACGACTCAGCCCAGTAATCTATCACATCCCATGAAGTTGGGAGTCTTTGGGAGTTAACACATTGTTTATGCATACACTTCATTTGTTCTTAGGATGAGTGTGTGTTTTATTTTTAATTTTTTTGGAGTATAGTTGATTTACAATGTTGTGTTTGTTTTAGGGGTACAGCAAAGTGATTCAGTTATATGTATACATATATCCATTCTTTTTCAGATTCTTTTCCATATAGGTTATTACAGAATATTGAATAGCGTTCCCTGTGCTATACAGGGTCCTTTTTGGTTATCTCTTTTATATACATTAAGTCCCCTACATAAGAACGAGTTCTGTTCTCAGAGCATGTTCATAAGTCCAATTTATTTGTAAGTCCAAAGAAGTTAGCCTAGGTACCCAACTAACACAACTGGCTATATAGCACTGTACTGTAATAGGTTTATAATACTTTTTACACAAATAATACATAAAAAACAAACACACAAAAGAAGAAAAAATTTAATCTTACAATACAGTACCTTGAAAAGTACAGTAGTACAGCACAACAGCTGGCATACAGGGGCTGACATCAAGTGAACAGGCAAGAAGAGTTACTGACTGGAGGAGGGAGAGGAGGTGGGAGATGGTAGAGCTGAAGGATCATCAGCAACAGAGATGGAGGGCAAACTGCAATTTCACTCATGCCTGACATTGATGGAATGCACTTTGCATTTTTGAAAGTTCACAGCTTGAAAGTTCGTATGTAGGGGACTTACTGTATAGTAGTGTGCATATGTTAATCCCCAAATCCTAATTTATCCTTCCCCACTATGCTTTCCATTTGGTAACCATAAGTTTGTTTTTGAAATCTGTGAGTCTGTTTCTGTTTTGTAAATAAGTTCATTTGTATCATTTTTTAAATTCGATTCCACATATGAGTGATATCATATGATATTTGTCTTTGTCTGACTAACTTCGCTTAGTAGAATCATCTCTATGTCGATCCATGTTGCTGCCAGTGGCATTATTTCACTCTTTTTTATGGCTAATAGTCCATTGTATATATACACCACATGTTCTTTATCCATTCCTCTGTTGATGGACATTTATGTTGCTTCCATGTCTTGGATATTGTAAATAGTGCTGCAATGAACATTGGGGTGCATGTATCTTTAGGAATTATGTTTTTCTCTGGATATATGCCCAGTAGTGGGATTGCTGGATCATATGGTAGTTCTATCTTTAGTTTTTTAAGGAACCTCCATACTCTTCTCTGTAGTGGCTGTACCAATTTACATTCCCACCAACAGTGTAGCAGGGTTCCCTTTTCTCTACATCCTCTCCAGCATTTATTGTTTGTAGACAATAACTGGTCAGATGATGGCCATTCTGACCAGTGTGAGATAATACCTCATTGTAGTTTTGATATGCATTGTTGTAGACAACATAAAGCTTGGTGTTCCCTCAATTGACCCATGGAAACGTTAACCAATAGGTAAGGGACTGGGAAGTTTCTGTCCACTTTCCCAGAAGAGTGGTGTGTGTGTGTGTGTGTGTGTGTGTGTGTGTGTGTGTGTGTGTGCTGTGCTGGGAGGAGGGCAAGTGTAGGGAGTCTACTCCCTACCTTTCCTACTGAATGCTTTAAGAGCATAGCCACCAGTGAGTGATTTTCCTCCTCATATAGGTGCCCAGGGAGCAAGCAGATTTTGAACAAGTACTTCACTACCACTCCCTGCCTTTCTGCACCACTGACTTTGGAATACACTTTCCAAACTGGAGCACCTGTTGTCAAAACGTTAATGGTGTTACTGATGATGAGGCCCAACCAGGCAGGCGACACAGGAACAAAAGGGAACATGATAATCTCTGAAGGTAGTCATCGAAAATTTTCCAATGTTCTTAATGTGTAACTTACCAGGGATGTTGTAACTGAGCAGACCCTGTGGGGACTTCCTGGGGCAGACTGCTCACCTGTATCCTCTGCTTTAGCTCCTCTCTGAAGTACCTAAACCATAGTATCTGATGCACATTTCCTGAGTTGTCTTACAGATGTGAAAACTCCCACCAAATGGAAAATGTTAACTACTTGATGACCATGAGCACATAGCCCCCAGACCTACTGGAGCCTAAGGATTGATAATGTTAAGCCCTGTGACAATGTTAATGCCCTGTTACCTCACCATCAACCAATCAGAGAATCATGCACAAGCTGATCACACACACTGTGACCCCTCTCCTTCACCTGGCCTTTAAAAATGCTTTGCTGAAACCCATTGGGGAGTTTGGACGTTTTGAGTACTAGCTACCTGGACTCCTTGCTTGGCACAATGCAATAGATGCTGCACTTTCCCGGTGTCAATATATTGGTGAGCGGACTTAAGTTTGGTTCCATAACAATGCTGGTAAGCATTTTGCCAACTAAAAATTGGCACTTGCCATCTTTGCCATCTACATCTACAAGGATCCAATAATGAGCTGCTGCAGCTGCTGACCTTCAACACCCTCTGAATGGAGTTTAGGGTGGAGATCAGGAAGGAGGCACTCTGTGTTCTGGGAAAAACTGACAGAACAGGTCTTCTGACAGATATTTTCAGGAGAAGATTTTATGAGCCCAATTCTTGCATCTTCTCATATCTAGTAAAGCACTAAAATCCTTCTGGTGATGTCTGCTCCTCATGACTAGCAGTAACCTTCACGAGACTAGCAGAAACCTTCTGTATAAATATGTGCTTGATGGCATGTACCCCACCCCCTTCACCAAAATCACATGTATACTGACCTTCCCTCCTACTGCTTTGGAGAAGTTTCTGAGCACTATCTGAAATGCTGTCTCTGGACTATAGTCCTCATTTTGCCCCAAGTAAAGTTTAATTCACAACTCTCACATTGTGCATTTATTTTTCAGTTGACAATTTGAAGAGATTTAGTAGGTATTTGTTATGTATTTCATGCTAAAACTTATATATATCTGTTATGAGAATTCATTTTTTGAAAAAGCAGAAGATAAGATCATCTAAAAGGTTCATGGTAGGATTAATAAGCATAATTCAAAAGCATTTTAAGAATAAATTAGCAAAGTAATGTTCATTACTTTGGTTGAGGTTGTTTGAAAGAAACAAATATTCTCAAAGGAAAACTAGTGAGGACGTGGGAGAAAAGCAGCCCATGTCTCTTACAGACCAAATAACAGTCAGCAGACTGTATCTGTTCTAGACAGCAGGGAGGTCTTCCCGAGGAGGAGGTTATTCTGTTTGTGTGGTGAATGAAGGCAGGGGAAGACAATTTCCTCCCTAAGGGTTTTCCCTGCTTGCTGCGATTTCCTCTCCTGTTCTTGGAATTCTGACCTGACATTATCTAAAGTATAACAATAAATCACAGAGAGAGGCAGCTGGTTACCCAGGGGCAGGAAGGAATGTCTCCAAGTTACTTTAGGAGGCTAGGAAGGTGCTGTGGACTGTTTATCCTTTGTTTTTGCTGCTGATTTCTGTTATCCCACTGACAGCTACAGGAAGCAGGGAGTGTGGTCCCAACCATCAGATCATTATGCCCAGTTTAATTTCTGCTTAATGGAGATGCTATACCAGGACACCCCACAGTGACATCAATCAATGAATCATTTCCTTGGGCATGTGTACCATTAAGTGATTGTCAATCCACATTCTTTGTCACCAAAAATCTAAGCTAATATTAATTTGGCCTTTTATATTCTGCCAGCGCCTTATGGGGGCTTTCCCAGAAGAGTGTCCTGAGATGTGGGACACATTCATCAGGAGGTGTTACCAGGGAAACTGTGAGAAGAGAGGTGAGACAGGGGCAGAACGGGAGGCAGGCACAGTGCTGTGGAGGGTGGCTTTGACTCCGTGGTGCAGGGAACTGTGAAAGAGTGAAGAGTACCCTCAGAGCTGTCTCAGTCAGAGGTGAGGGTGCTGGAGGACTTGCTTCCCTGTACCAGTTGTTACCATTGCCAGCAGACAAAATGGGTTCTAGCAAGTTCCCTAAGGACAGTTCCTCAGACATGCAGGCTGTTGGGAGAGAAAGTGCATCAGGAGGCCACACACATGGAAATAGTCCGAGGGCCCTGGGTCTGTGGGGCCTGGGTGGAGTCTGGCTGATACTGTACTGAGTGGCTTACTCCTATTGTAGTGCTTAGCTCTTGCATCAAGTCTAGATTCTGTAACCTTTTAAAGTGAAATCTACTATTATCTCCATTATATAGATGTGGAAGCTAAACCTTAGAAATGTTAAGTCCTTGGTCTGAAGTCATCCAAGTAGAAAATCATGGAGCTGGCATTCAAACCCAAGTCTATGTGAGCCAAGGGCCCAAATCCTTAATCAACTTTACTTCTTGTTCCATGTGCAAATAAATTTAGACTTTAAGTAATTTGTTTCCTGAGCAATTCACAATATTTATACCTAAATGTTCATTAGGAAAATTGCAACAAATTCTCTGAGTTATATAAACAACGTTTTGCGCATACCAAAAATGGTTAAAATGTCTGCATGGTTCAAGAGACAAAAACAGTGTATGTACACAATTAATTCATGACATTTAGTCTTTATAGTATGACAGCAAATTAAATCGGTGTTATAAGGGCAGTTTCATATAAAGAGTGAAATGAGTATAAAATTATATACACTTAATCTTGAGAAGAGAGGAATAATCTTTAACTTTGGGTGACATTTTCCTGTATTCATTGCTTATGAGGTATTTTTTTAAGATTGCAATTTGTAGCTATATAGAGCTATATTCTATAATTCACTTATTTAATTCCTGTTCTCTGCTATAAAAACATAATTACTGAGAACAATCAATTTGTTCCCATTTGATAAAGGATTAAATCAAGCACACTGCATCAAGGTAGAAGTATGTAGGGGATGTTAACTGTGATGCTACTGAAAGCCCCTCTGGCTTCTGGAAGAAGTAGAATTTCTGTTCCTGCTTCTCATGTCAGTGACTGAGGTTGGCTTGCCTATTTTCTGGATTAGATCTGTTTTTCAAATAGCCTGTTGAAGGCATCTAACTGAATCTTGGGACAGGGACTGAAAATGTTCTAAGAATTCAGGTCCTGTAGTGAGGTCATTTTCATGAGACTACCTCACACAATTCTTCCTTCTCCAGGTATTTTGATATTGTGATGTTTCATATTTCATGACCCCAGTTTTTCAGGTCTACCTGTATCTGTGGCTTTGGTATTTCTCTCTGTGACAGACATCCTAAGGTGACCCCAATCATTCATTCTATTGTATAATCCCCTCTCCTTGTGTGTAGACTACACCTGTGACTTGCTTATAACAACGAGAATATGGTAAAGGTGATGGACTTTCACTCCCTTGACTTGGTTATATTATAAAACTGTCTTAATGAGAAAGAGAGAGATAGATACAGACAGACAGAGAGAGGGAGACTGACTTTCCTACTGGCCTTGAAGAAGCAAGCTGCCTTGATGTGAACTGTCTTGTCTATAGAAAGGGTCACCAGGCAGGGGACTACAGGCAGCATTCAATTACTGAGACCTTGTCCTACAAATACAAGGAACTCAAGTCTGTCCAAACTTGCATGAGCTTGGAAGAGGATCCTAAGGCTCTGATGAGACCCCAGACCATGGCCCACACTTTGATTCCAGGCTATGAGAGAACTCACTTGAGGTGTGCTCAAATTTCTGACCTCCAGAAATTGTGAGAGAAAAAGAAAAAGTGTGTACTTTCCAACTGCTAAGTGTATAGCAATTTGTTATACAGCAATAAAAACCTGATACACCTGCCCACACTAACATTGGGTTTGAACGTGTGATCTGATTTAGCCAGTGGAATGGGGAAAACTTGATGTAAGCAGAGGCTTGACAAAGGAGTCTTGCATTTCGACATTCTTTAACTCTTGCTACCAGCACAAAAACAATACATCTGCTAGGTTACTGGAGGGATGTGAGGGACACATGGAAGAGAGCTACCCTGTCCTCTCTGTGTCCATCCTAGACCAGCCAGACCCTGACAACCAGCCAGCTGATCATAGACACATGAGGGAGCCCTGCTCAGAACAGCAGAACATCACCCAGCTGACCCACTGACTAGAGAATAAATTCTTGTCAGTTTAAGTCACTAAGTTTAAGATGCCTGATTGTAACATTTGTAACAACAGATAATTGCTATGCATTCCATTGCTTCAGGACATATTTGAGCTTGGACACATATGTGATTGCCTGCTTGGAACTTTTTAAAAAAAAGACACTTAAAACACTTAAAAGCATAAAAGCAGAGACTGAGGGAGCTGCTGAGAGAAAAATATGACCACTTGTTATAAACTCTTGATAGAAGAGAAATTCTTTTACAATAAGGTTGAAAATACATTTTAAATTTTCTTTAGCATTTTACAGAGTTTAAGTGACAGCAAAGATAAAGGGTGCTTGCATCTTTTACATACATCTTTTACAGAACAGTCCCATTTTTCTTCTCTTCCAAGGCCTCCAATCTCACCTTGGAGCCTCAGTGCTCACACAGGAGGACAGAGTCCCCTGCCCACTGTCCCTCCATGTCACAGATCTTCATAGAGCCTCAAGCATCCTCTTTCCCTGCAGGAAACCTGCTGACAGCCTGTTCCTCTGGCAGGAATGGTGAGAGGGTGTGTGGAGACAGGAGAGGGGTCTGGGGATGGGGCTGGTAAGAAAAAGATGCTCTCTTTGAGGCTCAGAGCAAACTGGAAGTACTCTCCCATCCTGTGGGCACAGGTCTTCATCTCAGACCCAGAGATGTCCAGAAACTAGAAGCTCTGTGCAACGTGAGATTAGGGGTTGCACTTCTTTTTGATCCTCACAAACTCACCAGTGGGAACAAGAGAATACAGGAAGCATTACAACTCAGTTTTGATCCACTAAATGTCAATAGACAAAATGCAATCAAAAGATTTTTCTTTTAAGTGATTTTCTTGATACTAAAATTTTTAAAAATAATTTTTAACCATTCAAACTTACAACCATTCAAAAGAAACTGAAATAGGAGTAAGTCTAACAAAGCATGCATCTTGAAACTACACAAATCTGATGAAAGAAATCAAAGGAAATCTCAATAAACAAAGAGACATACTGAATTCATGAATTAGAAAACTACGTGGTAAAGATGTGAATTCCTAAAATTAGTACAAGGTTACAATTCCTATCAAAATCTCAACAACAATTTTTGTAGATATAGGTAAGCTTTTAAGTGATTTTTGTTTTCCATTTTAGAAGAGTAAAAAGATGTAATCTTTCCACAAGTTGTTTATCAACTGGTTTACTTGCAAACAACTGAAGTACCTTGAAGTATTTCTTTTCTAATTTAGCTAAGTATAACCACATGCAAGTCTGCTTGCATTTATCTATTTAAGTTCCATATAGATTTCTTGTAATATTATTGCACTGTCAGATGAAATGGGCCTGAGAACATGGATGAAAGATGGGGAAGAAAACATGGTCCCCAGGGGAGAACCATGTTCACTTACTGGCAGATAAAGCTGTTTCTTTAGAATGCTTCACAGGGACACTCTCCTAAGGACAAGTTACTGGGGGCCGTCTGCTACTACGCTGGGTGGTCAGCTTACCTGAGACAGTGCTGAGGTAACAGTCCAATGCACACTGGGGAGAGGTGTGATCAGCTACGTCCAGAAGACCCCACAGCAGGAATCATTCAAGTTCTGGAGCTCCCTGGCCCCTTGCCAACTGCTCACCACCTGGTGACCAGCCTGCTGGGTGATGCCAGGCACTGGGGAACCACTGGCCTTCTACCTGCCCTCTGACTTCTCAAAGCAGTTTTTATCTGGGGATCATCTCACCTCCTTGAAAGGTTCATCTTTCCTCTTTGGCAAGTTAGGATTTCACTTCTGAGTGCTTGCATTTATTCATTTCTCTCAGTGTTAATGTTGGGCTCATCCAAACAGTTCATCTATTCCTTCTGGACATGAGGTATCCCTGAACCAGCTCCATTTCTTTCAAAATTCGTGAGGTAAACACAGAGGACATGGAGGGCAAGGAAAGCTAAAATGTAATGCCATTTATAAGACTTATAATTCTTTTTCAGAACCCTGACTCAACTGGTGCTTGAAATGTAGAACTAAATCATGGGTTAGGAATATTTTATGAGATCCTTTCAGTCTGGCTTAAAGGTGCTAAGGCCTTAAAACATTTGTTCCTCTTGGTTTGTTATTTCTAGTCCAATCCTCTTTCTACTTGTTTTTTTTGGAAACAGTTTGTCACATTTGCAAAAACTTCAGCTAATTTTTCATTTGTGAGTTCACTAGGTCAATTCCAAGCACCTATTCAGACTTGTTGATAACCTATCAAAATGACAGTAACTTTCTCTAAAGACAAAACTTCCATCCTTGTTTAGGAGAAACAAGATAGACTACTTCCACATGTTTAATTAAAGAATCACATATTTGCTGTAATACAACTTTGCTACCTTTAAGTGTAGTTCCTGGGTACAGTGCAAAGTTTCATACTACAGAATGAAAAAAGGAAGTTTGTCACATTTAGAGGAATAATATTCAGTTTTCAATTGAGAATAGAGTTCATTTACTTTTAACATAAAGCAATAAACTGTATTTAAAAACTTTTATATTACTAGTTAATTGCTATATATGTGTAGCAAAAAAATCTAGCACACCTCACATACCACGAATGCTGCTATGATTTTAGGACATGTGATCTTCATTTTTAAAAACAACTATCACCCATAGTCCCAGAAAGCATGAAAATTTGCAATATCCATCAGTCACCCTGTCAAAGTCATAAAATCTTTCCTGTCCATTTTTCAAATTTCAAAACATCACAGCAGGATTGTAATTAACCATAACAGTAATATTTATAATATACAATTTAACTGTAATGACACATATAAGAATTTCTTTATCACAGAGTTGTTCCCCTGAGACATTTGTGTCTTCCTAGCAGTATGGAAAGCAGCATTCAAGGGTTGAGCACACTGATAGCAGCACATTTCAATTGGAAAAATAACCTATCCAAAACTGTAAATTTCCATCAAAGGATACAATCTGAAAGATACCATAAAGGTATATGTAAAATAACTTGTTATCCCATTTAGTTGTCAAACATGAAGAATTTCATGTTTGGATGGAATTTCATCCGAAGAGTCCAGGTTGACACAGAAGCATTGAGGTTCCCTTGCTTGGGAGTCCTTCATAGCTGTATCTCTAATGTGCTGAGAAACTGTGTCAGTTCTGATGCCCGTGCATTGTCTCTCCAGTTGATTTCTGTGCTCATGAATATACACCATAAATAAAGGGAAAAACAATAAAAGTAGGTTTAAAAAGTTTTTCCTGCCTTCAGACAGAAGCTGAAGCCATTTCTAAGGGAATCCAGCATATTTGATGTACATGGCTCCTCACCATTCCCAACAAAAGAGAGAAGTAGCAATAAATATATTTTTCAATTCAGCATATCAAAAGGAAGGATGTGGATTCTATACATATTAATACTGATGGAATTCACTAAGCAATATTGTCACCTTCACACATGTTAAATACAAATGGTGATTAATTGATGATATTGCTGGGATTGCACATAATCAACAAGTCCTATGTTAGTTTTTGAACATCAAAATTCATAGTATTTAATAAGTCATAGATGGTATCTCTAGAAAGACCTTAACTCCAATTCAGTTCCATCATTTGGGTAAACTTCATAACAATGTTTCTTAATTAAGTTCTGCTTTAGAATGCCAAAATAGATGTACACATATCACCCAGAACTGCATAGATGTCCACACAAAACTCAGTAGTGTTTGTTTTCCCAGAAAGTTTCTGAAATGCATCTATGAGCTCAGGGTCTAGTGTACATGTCACTATTCTCTGAAGATCTCTAATTAAATATCACATGTCTGGAAGAAGATAAAGTTAACAAACAGTAAGCATATGCCTGCTGCAGTCACTTCCCTGAGAATGAAATATTCTGCTTTTAAAAAGGAAATGACAGGGGGCTTCCCTGGTGGTGCAGTGGTTGAGAGTCCACCTGCCGATGCAGGGGACACGGGTTCGTGCCCCAGTCCGGGAAGATCCCACATGCCGCAGAGCAGCTGGGCCCATGAGCCATGGCTGCTGAGCCTGCGCGTCCAGAGCCTGTGCTCCACAACGGGAGAGGCCACAACAGTGCACAACAGTGAGAGGTCCGCGTACCGCAAAAAAAAAAAAAAAAAGGAAATGACAATTTCAAGTACACATATTCAGATAGAGCTTTTCTTTAACAATATTTTTTTAATTTAATTTTTAATTTTTTAAATTTAGTTTTTAAAATTTTGGCTGCATTGGGCCTTCATTGCTGCACGTGGGCTTTCTCTAGTTGCAGTGAGCAGGGGCTACTCTTCGTTGTGATGCACAGGCGTCTCATTGCAGTGGCTTCTCTTGTTGCGGAGCATGGGCTTTAGGAGCGCAGGCTCAGTAGTTTTGGTGCATGAGCTTAGTTGCTCTCGGCATGTGGGATGTTCCCGGACCAGGGATGGAACCCGTGCCCCTGCATTGGCAAGAGGATTCTTAACCACTGCACCACCAGGGAAGTCAAAACAAAATCAAGTATTTTGTGTATCAAAAATGATCTGAGAAGGCTGATTCATAATCTGTCCCATACAAATATTCAGCAACTTAGAATTAGATGAAATCACAGGGATTTCATTGCACAACAAAGAATTTAAAAATTATATAAAATAAAGAGAAAAAATTGAAATGCAATCAGGAAAAGAATGAGGCCTATTAAGTTCAAGTAACAACTTTGCACTAGAAGACAGTTTAGATAGTCAAAACAAAATGATCATTGTTTTACTGGGAAGGGAAGGGGCTCCTTGTTAACCTCCTTGCTGGGATGTGACCCCCTGCACAAAACGCTTCCCTTACCAGTGCCTAACCTTCCCTTAAAGTCTTGGTCTTGCACTGGGAGAATGCTGATTCAGTGACTGTGGTAGTTTAAGAATATATCATTTTGGCAAAAGAATGCATCTATCAGCTTAGAGCTGTTGATGGGCCTAAAGCTGCTGTTGAAAAGACATTCATTTGCTTATTTTTGTTAATTCTTACTAACTTCTAGCATAATACCTGCCATTTGTATGGTCTAGAAGAGTTAGTTGGAAACATTTTGCTCCCTTTCTGGTCAATAAGGTATGCATTTAAAATTTTATGCATTATAGCACAGGGAGATCAGCTCAGTGCTTTGTGACCACCTAGAGGGGTGGGATAAGGAAGGGTGGGAGGGAGGGAGATGCAAGAGGGAAGAGATATGGAAACATATGTATATGTATAACTGATTCACTTTGTTATAAAGCAGAAACTAACACACCATTGTAAAGCAATTATACACCAATAAAGATGTTAAAAAATTTTTATGCATTTAAAAACACCTTCAAATAAGCAATTTCTCTTTTCTTACCAAGGTGTGACCTCTGAATATTATGCTTTTCTACATCATTTGAGAAGAACTTTATAGTTCAAACTTTCACCCTATAGCTTGGTTTGTTTCTAAATACTGGTTTCTATCACAATGAAAATTTGTGCCCCTCTAGGCCTGTGCCTCCTGTACAAAGACATGTGCCCATTCCATACATGAAAAGAGATAAAATATAATCATGTGGGTTCAAGTTAAGCTGGAATAGAAATAGAATTTTTCCTGGTTTAAATCAACAATATCATAGCCTTTTGACTTCACATGTAAATTTCACATGTGGATGAATTTGGTTGAAAGCTAAAACAAAATTTTCATTGCTGTATTCTCATCTATTACTTTAAATTACAGTGTGTTTGTAATTATTAATTTGGCTTAAAGACAAGGATTCACTGGTAATTTTCAAAGGAATGGGTTAAAGAGAATAGGATATAGTTTAAGTACTAAACATACTAACTGTAAAAATAGTATGGATTCACATTAAGAGATTTTTCCATACTATAGAAAAGATTATTGTGTTTCAACCACTGTACTAAATTTTATTTGATCATACTAAAAATATATCAATGTAAATAAGATAGAACGTAGTGAGAAGTAAATAAAAAGCATAATTTCAGCTTTCAGATTACTAATTATATAGATTTAAAATCTTCTTAAGTAGTTAGAAGTGCAGTCTGATTTGGCAATAATTTCTTGACATTATACCAGTTATAAGAAGCCAGTTGAAGAGATTTTAGCCCAATAAGAACCTAGAGAATTTTCACCATAAATTATCCCCACACAGGAATGGGACACTGTTTTGGTGCTCTGAGTTCTCTTTTCTAGAGACGTTTCAATGAATAAAGAAGACATTTATATTTTATTATATAACTTATTTTCATTTCAAATTCTCAAGCAATAAAAAATTTAAAAGCAATGTTGGTAATTTCAGTTAGGTGGGACTTGGAATATGGAATATTGCATCTCTTTCATAGACTCTATGACTCTTCAAAGTGCCCTAAAAACACTATGAGTTTGATTAGCAGCAAAGCATTAGCCTAATCAAAACCTCCCTCCTCCCCCTATGCATATATACATATACACAAACTATACATCAATACATTCTTAGCTTAAATATGACAATTCGACTGTTATTCCCAGAGGCTGTGCAAGGTTACAAATACTGTTCAAGACCACTAGTACCCAACTGGTTAAGAGAAAACCAATCCTTTCATTAAAACAAACAAATAAAACTACAAAATAATTCGATCACATATTCTGAATTTCTTTTAAGATTAAAAACATTGAGGGATACAGTGAATCATCCAATATATTACTGTTCTGAGTTCTATAATTTTCTTTATCTAAAACTATCTTTTATACATAGATGCCTTTAAACATAGTTTCAGCAATTCTAAGTAGATTCCTTTGAAAAATATGACAAGTATTTTATTTTTTAACTTGGAGGAAAGTTCTGCAAGGAGTGGGTTTTCTTCTCACAGATGAATTTTGCAGCATTTTCTCCCAGAAGCACACTGTCATCCTGTATACATGTGTCCTAAGGATGAAGCCTCTTAGCACTGGACCTCCAGAAAGAGGTCCTGCAGGCACCATGGCATGTTGGTCTTTTCTCTTCCACACTCTTTTAGCAGCACCCAATCTTTGGGCATCTTGCCAGTAGTGGTTGAAGTCCAGAACTTGATCTTCACTGGGAAAACCAAGTCCATTCAAAATGCAGCACTTTCATCTTTTGGTTGGGTGATTCTTGGTCCCCCATGGATAGGAATGATACCTAGAAGATTCAAAAGTGGAAGGAGTTCTCTACAGTCTCAAATATTTTAGTTCACATATTCAGTTTCAAAAGCAGTAGCTCAGGTATATAAATAAATAAATCACAATGAATAAAAAGGTGATTCTAAACATGATGGAATGGGGAGATTTTTAGAAAGTTGACTTTTGCTGAAGTTCAGTGCTAGCATTTTCTTTCTCAAATTATAAATGTAATAGGAACTAATAATCCTACAGTGGAAAAATTAATACCCATCCAAAGTAACCTGTACATTAAATGCCTATTTTAAAGCAATGCAAGTTGATTCAATGTAGATTTCTTTTTCTCTCAACACATATTTCATTGTTACAAAGTAAAATATTAATATGTGCCCCTAAGTATATAAGAATGGTATGCTGGTCATCTATTCACTCACAAAACTCAACAGTTTTACTCTCATTAGAACAGTGATAAAATGAAGGCACGCCTTCTGGTAAGGAAGCTAAATATTAATGTGTGCAAAATATAGGTAATCATACATCCCTGCAAATGACCACAAATAGAGCCCACCTGGGGCTGACCCAGTTTGTTTTGACCTTGTTTCATTTTCCTTGCAATCTCAACTCAGTTCTACTTCCCCTTCCCAAATCCCTCATTTAGGTTAGGGCTCCTTGTTGCTGTTTCTATTTTTGTTATCACTTTCTTTAACTAATGCAGTATGTTGTGCCTGAGACATTCTTCCTACCAACTGCCCAAGCAGTCTCACCATTACTTATAACAGTTTTAGGTATCTTCCCCAAAGACAGCTAATAGCTAGATAATGGCCTTATCCTGAGACTTTCCATTTGAGAATAACATCTCTCTAACCCTAACTAAACATAAACCCTATGATCTAAGCTGAAATGTTCCATGTCTTGGCTTAATGCTTTAGTTGCTGTCTGGATGCTTTGTAGATGTGTGTATAGGTTTGAACTGACAGTCTTAAGCTGTAAGCTTGAGGAATACAGGACTTATGTATGTAATTCCCTTTGCATGGTTATTAATCAAGATCATTTAATAATATTTTGCAATGATGGCTATGATGACAATTAAGATGATGATGATGATTATGAGAACAATAGAAGATCTGACTAGATACTGGTGGAGGAGTTAAAACAATGTTTCTTATTTCAAACCACATTGCTAGGGAAGGTTTTCTCAACTTGTGTTCCAAGTAAAAGATGAAAAATCACTGGGTAAACAAGGTCAACAGACTTCTTTCCTAAAGTATATCTCAAAGTTTTCAATATAGTCATTTGTGTCAACATTCTCCCAAGATGGAAAAATGTACATTCAGGGTTTCCCAAATATATTTGGTCATGGAACTTTATTTTTCATATAACATCTATTATCATCTTTGATAATATTGGCTATTTACAAAACCTATTTGGGAGAATACACTCTACTGATTCTAAGTACTGATTCTAATTACCTCTACACGTCCTGTGATATTTAGCATCCTCTATCCTTTGAGTACGGAAAAATCATGACTGTCACAGCTGATCTGATTCATATTTGGAATTATGTACACTTTCAGTTTGTGAAGTATTAGGTACTTCTGTGTGGAGCCTGACTTACTTCTTGGAAACTAATTGGGAACATCGGTAAACAAGTAATGGCTTTAAGCACAACCAAAGGTTATTTTTACTGGTAAACCATGAAAACTGTCTCCCCCAATTATATATGCTATCACTGCTATTAGGAGCTGAAAAGGGAGTATCATGGTTATATGGATTTTTTTTTTTTTTTTTGCTGTACGCGGGCCTCTCACTGTTGTGGCCTCTCCCATTGTGGAGCACAGTCTCCGGACGCACAGGCCCAGTGGCCATGGCTCATGGGCCCAGCTGCTCTGCAGCATGTGGGATCTTCCCAGACCGGGGCACGAACCTGCGTCCCCTGCATCGGCAGGAGGACTCCCAACCACTGCGCCACCAGAGAAGCCCCTGGTTATATGGATTTTTAAATGGATGATTCATTTTTATTTGGAACATTTTAAGAAAATTTGATGTCATTTCCATCATATATTACTTTAACTTGATCGTTTAAATCATATCTTCATATTATGTTCACAATTCTGAATATAACTGTAAATAAATTTTCACCTTTGTCATTAGGCCTCTTATTGTCTATTTACCATAAGAAGAAAATCTGCAATTTCTTTTAATACAGGAATATGTCTTTGAAAGTAGAAGTAATGTTTGATTTTTTAAAAACTTAATAATTGTAGAATTGAAAAGGATAACCATAAATTTCAAAATAAGACTGGAATTACTATTTCTAAAAAAGGAAAAATAAGAGCTCTTATAAGAGCTTCTCGAAGTTCCTTACACCCCTGTTTTTTCATTATATTTAGCTGATTTTCTGCAAAAATTTGAAGACATCCATTGCCCATGATCCTGAGTCTCTGAGAAAATGTGATTTAAAAAATGATAAGCATGACTTTTGCCCCACTACAAGCCAACGGCACTTGAAATAATAAGTTGCTGAGAGTCAAGAACAGAGACATTCATACTATCCATGGAAGGCTGGATGTACTCAGATCAAGAGGAAAAAATGAAAATTCAAAATCCCTCCCGGGATGGGGGGAGAAGAGTTATTATGGAGATGGTTATTTCTATTAACAATATACCTTTGGAAAATGAGAATTACTCATCATTTCTCTGCAGTTACAAATCACAACAGGACTATATGTACAAAGATAGTATTTTGGAAATATATTATCAAGCCAAAAGAGCAAGCAGCTGAATAATCTTATCTGTGATTCATAAGAACAACTCATTGAAACAGGGAAAAAAAAGGCTAACCTAACCTCAAAAAAGATTCTAATTTCAATAAAATGACCTTAATAGAATGTTCTTGAGACCTCTTTCTCTTTCCATGGCTAACAGTTATCTTTGGGGAAGACTTCTAGAATAATTTAAATAGTGGTCAAACAGATAGCTTCATTAGCTAGACAGGAAGGTTATTCCTCCAGGTAGAAAAGGCCACTTAGGGAAAACAAACTCCACTGGACTATGTCTCCTAAGGCAACTTTGGCCATATAGGATGTGTAAGTTGTTACTCATGGTCAATTTGATGCTTCTGTTATGAGTGGGCTCCTTGGAAAAGTCAAGAGACAGCTCATGTATAGCAGACACTGTCAGCGCCCATATCCCCTCTTTCAAAGCACTTCAAAGCAGGCTGGCCTGATTCCCTACGGCCAGCACCTGCGTTTCTTTTCCTGAGGATACCTCTGGTCTCTAGAATCTGCTTTGTCCACCCTTACAGAAGGCCAGAAATGCCAGGGAACTAACGTCCTCTGGGGAAAAAGGCCTCAAACGATGACTAATGGAAATTAGAGATAAATATCATCCCAGCTCCCTCAGTCCATAAGTGGGAGAATTGAGGTACATGTTCTCCACTGGCGCTCAGATTTCCACAATGGGATCAAGCTCCAACCACCACAATAGTAACTTACTTGAAAATGAAATCTTTATTGAATTATTTCTTCAATCCCTTACCAGAGTTTCTTGGGCTTGCCTCTCAAACTAATTGTACTCAAATCTTTGTGCCCTAAACTGTGCCCAACAGTAAAATTGCAGGAATCCAGAACTGAATGAAATTGATATAAAATAGAGTATATTTTTAGATCACCAATAATGATTATTTTAGAAGATAACACAGCCCCAGTAAACTGCAATTTCTTATTTAGGGTAACCAAATGGGAACACATAACAACAAATCCCTTTCCCACAAACATA
The DNA here is from genome assembly GCF_005190385.1 of Monodon monoceros. Classification (NCBI taxonomy): domain Eukaryota; kingdom Metazoa; phylum Chordata; class Mammalia; order Artiodactyla; family Monodontidae; genus Monodon; species Monodon monoceros. The sequence continues at coordinate 46,436,500 of NW_021703780.1, forward strand.
TCTTAAATTCACCAGAAGTGATTCTTTGTTTAGTTGCACTTTCCCCCTTGCATTCTATACAAATAATTGCTAGATTTTAGTCATGGACATTTGAGTTTCGGCTCTTCCAATACGGGACAAACATGCTTAATTTAAAAAAAAATATGTAGAAATAATTTTCCATTTCATTATGTAGGAGTAAATTACTACTAAGTGATCACCCTTTCTTTTTCAACCAAGAATACAGCAGCTGCATCCATATAAAAGATGGTCAACATACATTCTACTCACAGTCGTATCAAGTCTAAGCCAAGATATTTTACAAAAGTGTTTAAAATAGAAGGTCAGGGAAAACCTCTAGAATCAAGGATAGAGAAATTAGATCTAATATCCAATGGTCCAAATTGAATTTTCGCATTTCTAGATCTCACCTGTTAGAAGTAAAATTGTAATAACCACTTTCCTCTAGGACTTCTTCAATCACAATCTAAAGTTAAAACAAATCAGGTTAGTATTGAATTAAAAGCAACAAAATAAAATCATTCAGAGGCACCGCAAAAACCTCACCTGCATCTGTTCATATGTTATCCCCTGCTCCAAATCAAAGCTGGAGGGTAGACCTGAAATAGATAAATTATGAAAAGTCTGACATTTGGTTCATGTTTTCTTAGATTTTATTGGCAATTATGACTCACATGCAGTGAAAAGAGGTCAGTTTCTTAGTGATGAAGATGAGTACTTACAAACACATTCCAAATTATCTTGGCTTTTGGGGTGGCCATCACAAAATAATACACAAGATTTATGTGCATTGCTCATGGTATAAATTGGCCATTTAAGTTAGGTGTGTGTGTGTGTGTGTGTGTGTGTGTGTGTGTGTGTGTGTAAGGATAGGTGAGGAGTGGTTCTAAACACAAACTTCCTGATAGGCAAAGAAAAGATTAAGAAACTATTCCTAATCCACAAGGCAAAAAGAGTAGATATGTGCTAGAAAAAAAACAAATTCTTAGAGGAAGGCAGAAATAGCCAGAGGAGGACAACAAAGGTCTGACCCTTGGCTATGGCTGCCAGGAGGGAATAAAATACATTTAAAATCAGAAGACAGTAATTCTTTTGAGGTTTGGTCTGAGTATGATATACCAGCACATTAACCAACCCCAGCACCACCCAAAGCAATGTTGACCAGTTTCCGCTCAGGTCAATCAACACTTATCACATGGAGGCCCAGGAGCTCCCCTGACACTTACTTAGGAGAGAGAAAAGAGAATGGGTTGAAGGTTAAGAGGACGCACAAGGATGTGAGTGCTGGCAGCTTGTTTTTCAAGCCCAGCTTAAAGGTGTTGCCCAAAGTGCTCCCTGGTTCTGCTGTCTTTGCTTCTGTCCAGGCTGCCATGACTAGGGACACACCTGGTCTGCTCTGGGTAGGGGCATCCAGCTTCTGGAAGAGCCTGTCAACTCCCTCTCAGGCCGCTGAGAGACTTCCACCAGAGTTCTTCACTCAGCAGGGCTGCTGTGGTAAGAAGTCTGGCCTGTGACTGACCTACCTGCCCAGGGGGATGCAAATGACTTTACTTCACTTAGTATGATAATCTCTAGATCCATACATGTTGCTGCATATGGCAAGATTTTATTCTTTTTTATGGCTAATATTCAATTATATATATATATATATATATATATATATACCACATCGTACTAAGTGAAGTGAGTCAGAAAGACTAATATTATATGATATCACTTATCTGTGGAATCTAAAAAATAATACAAATGAACTTATTTACAAAACAGAAACAGACTCACAGACATAGAAAACAAACCTATGGTTACCAAAGGGGAAGGGGGGGAGGGATAAATTAGGCATATGGGATTAACAGATGCACTCTACTATATATAAAATATATAAACAATAATGATTTACTGTATAACACTGGGAACTATATTTAATATTTTTAATAACCTATAAAGGAAAAGGATCTGAAAAAGAATATATATATATATCTGGATCACTTTTCTGTACACCTGAAACTAACACAATATTATAAATCAACTATAGTTCAATTAAAAATAAATAAAAGCAAATGACTTTAGATAATTTATCTCGATCTTACAGATTTCTCAGGGATGATTTTAAATGAAGTTCCGTCTACCCAGTGTAGCTGTATCCTAGGAGTCCAAGACTTAGGGAAAGTTTGATAATTAGTACATGAAGTGATTTGCCTAAATTAGGCAACTTCAAAAGCACAACAGAATTAGGCTTTTTTTTTTGGTCTGAGTAGATGGCAAGTTTTCATTTAACAGTAAAAGTTTCACATCTTTCTGCCCCACTGAGAGATATAACTATAGTTTACAGGGATTCTGAAATTATTTAGGAATTCTGTAACCTCAGAGTAGCTTAAAGATCTCTTCTGAGGTCAAAAATATCACAAGAAAAATTACATTATGCTGAGCCCCTACTACTGGCTAAGTACTTTTTATATATTTACACTGATCATTGCTATAATCCTAAGATGGTTACCATTTTTGTTCCCATTTTACAGGCAAGAAAACTGGGGTTCAGTGAGGTCAAATAATTTGCTCAAGGTCAGCTACTAAGTGGTTGAGCTGAGATTTGAATCTAGGCATCCTGGTTTACAGAATACATACCTTTAATCCCTATGTTATATTGCCTCCCTATGAGAAATTTTTTCAAAAAAAAAATTAAATATGTCTGATGTGGATTCTTCAGGTAAGTGTCAAATTTTCTGTTTTATTCAAGCTCTTCATTTCTGCTTTTTATCCCCCTGGATGTTTTTGGGCATTTGATTTCCCATCATCACATAAAAAGAAGTAAAAGGAAATACAATTTACCCACATATATTCTGTTTGCTTATGGTATTAATAAATGATCAAGGAAGGTGTCACAAGTGTGTAAAATAAATCTCAGGGAATTTCTAAATTCCTACTGTATGTCCTTCCAACTGTCACCACAGATAATCAAAATAAACTCTATTTTCATTTTAAATTGAAGATAATCTTTTAAGGATAGCTGTTGATCCAAACAATCTATTTCTTTGTGAAAGCCAGGTTTCCTGTGTTGAAGATCATTACCTGTTGGGTTATTTGGGGATAGGCTGTTTCGACCTGATGAATGATGCAATAAATGGTAATCTGCTGTGAAAAAGTTGGGCTCAATTGGTTCTGGAGATCCCTGAGATAACTGAAACAGAAAAAGCAAAACTGCATCTTATTTTGCATTCAGAATCAAATGACATGAGACCTCTGTGTGCGTCTCTGCCCAGAAAAATTAGTGCTCTTCTATTGTCAATCCCTTGTATACAGATAAAGACCAATCTTTTTCCTTTAAAAAAAAAAGATAAATTAGATGCAGGCAAATTACAGTGAAAGCAAGTAGATAATTCCTGGTCACATGAAAATAAAAACTATATAGCTTTATGAGAACAAAATAAAACTGGATAGAAAAATAATGGCATGGGCCTGAGATATCAAAATGTTATTTTTGTCAGGTGTAGGAGGAATGAACTCCAATCATTCAACAAAACATAATTTTTAGCCCAAATCATTCTTGTTTGACCAAGGCAAACACATTTCTTAATACATTTTTCTAAATTACTTTTTTTTTTTTTTTGGCGGTACGCGGGCCTCTCACTGTTATGACCTCTCCCGTTGTGGAGCACAGGCTCCAGACGTGCAGGCTCAGCAGCCATGGCTCACGGACCCAGCCGCTCCGCGCCATGTAGGATCTTCCCGGACTGGGGCACAAACCCATGTCCCCTGCATCGGCAGGCGGACTCGCAACCACTGCGCCATCAGGGAAGCCCCTAAATTACTATTAATTAATTTTAATCTCCAAACATTAATTCCCAACACTGTAAAGGAAAGAGTAATTCACTAAATGCCAGAACTTATTAAAGTTCCAATTGTTTAATGCCGTTCTATAATGATGAATTTTTTAAATGAAACTTTCAAAATCCTTTCACCTTTAATTCCAACTAACACTTGAGCTGGCCAAGTTTTTGTGCCTGTGTAAAACAATATACTTTAAAAATGTCGATACATATTAATAAACCAGAAACAAAAGGCACAATTTAGACTATTCGATAGTAGCTACCTTGGATTCACAAACTCTATTCATGAATTAAAATATATCATGGTTCAATCATTTGAGCAAATTGTTTGGCAGTTCACAAATATGCCCACCCTTTAAGCCAACAATCCCACTCTTGGATATACACACACAAGAGAAATGAGTACTTCTGTTCATCAAAAGACATGTACAAGAATGTTTGTAGCACATTTATTCATAATAATCAAAAACTGGAAAACCCCCAAATGCCCACAGGATAGATAAATATATTGTGGTGTGCTTATCCAATGGAATTTTGCCAAACATGAAAAAGAACACACTATGGATATACACAGCAAGATGGATGAGTGTTGAGCAAAAGAAGCCAGACACAAAAGGATACACAATGTATAACTTCATTTACACATATTTTCACAACCGAGAAAAGCTAACCAATGGTGACAGAGATCAGGACAATGATTACATTGTAACAGGTAGTAGAGTTTGACCAGGAAAAGGCAGGCAGGAGCCTTCTCCTGGGCTGGAAGTGTTCTATATATCAATGTGGGTGGTGGTCACATGGGTGAATATATATGTAAAAGTTCATGGAGCTGTATATGTACTTCACTGTATACATTATGCATTTTATACATTAATATAAACATTTTATATTAGCAATTGATAATTATTCCATCAATATGCTTTGGATACTATAAATAAAAATCATTTTTGAGTTTTCCAGTCTTCATATTGCCAACGAATGCTACACATTAGAAAAAAGATATGAATCATCCTTTTATATTCTTGAAAATTTATTTTCCTTACTTTAGTGACAACTGATAAAATTAATAACCCATCTGTAAAATGACAAGATTGTAAGACTGTAATAGTGTAATGCAGGAAGATTTTATTCACTTAATAACTTTCTCATCAGTGCTATTAGGAGGCAATGCAGATAGCCTTAAGCATTCTGTAGCTCTAATATCTAAGGTAGTAGATTATTCCAACTGAACGTCTTAATATGTCTTGTAATGCTGAAAATGATTTCCTGGTATTACCTTCCAAGTGACTTCAGATGGATTTTTTTTGCATATGGTTGAGCATAGGAGTAATTTGGCTGCCTGAAATGTTCATCCCAATTATTTCTTAGAAAACTTATTTAAGTCAACTTAATTATTAAGTGAACACCTTGGAATCCTAAAGATTTCACAGACAGGAAGATGCACAGTACCATATGTGAACTGTTACATGGAGAGGTCAAAAGAGTCATTTTAAGATGACAGGACAAGTTCTTTTCATTGATTCAAACCTTGAAGAGAGGAGTGTTTGATGTTTCCAGAGCCTGTGTCACACTAGCAGTCTTCTAGTCTAAGAACTGTGAATTCTCAGAGGGATGGGACCATGGAAGAAGCCAAGGACTAAAATCTTTAGTCTTGTGTTTGAGACACAGATACATTTATTTTTATCCTAGGAAATTTCCAGAACTTTGTTTTGCAGTTCAGTTTTTTGATGTATACTATATTCTTTCAGCAAATCTTTTTTGCCCCTTACTATGTGACCTGAGCAGGTTTTGTAAATCAGAAATGTAAACCTTTCAATCCACATACACTGATGATCTGCCTAGCTTATTAGCACCATGCTGGGCACCATGGAGGACACAGAAATGATCTGGCCTCCATGAGACTTGCAAATTGACTGGAAAAATAGGCTAATGTATATAAAACAAGAGGGCAATGCATTAAATAATGAAGTGTGAAATGAGACGGTGAGATCTAAGCTTACACAAAAAAGGATGCTTCATGAAGATCAGCATGGTTTTCAGAAGCTCTGTAGAAGAAACACTAGAGCTGAAACTGGAATTGGGTGGGATGCAAGGAAGTCAAGTGAACATTCCAGGTGAGAGGAACTTGAGGGCAAAGGCTGGGTATTGCATATTAATGGCAAAGTGATAAAGGGCTATGACATTAGTCCATGTTATAGAGGCTTGGGGATTTAGGTTGAAGAGAGGAACACAAGTGTTATTTATTAATTCAGGGAGTATTTTTTATTCAAAAACATTTTTTAATTTAAAATTTTAAAAAATTTAAATATTTTTTAGCCACACTACACGGCATGTGGGATCTTAGCTCCCTGACCAGGGATCAAACCCATGGCCCCTGCATTGGAAGCACAGAGTCTTAACCACTGGACCACCAGGGAAGTTCCCAGGGAGTATTCTTTTTTAAAAAACAGCAGGTTCTTTTTAGTTATCCATTTTATACATATTAGTGTATATATGTCAATCCCAATGTCCCAATTCATCACAAAACACCCCCCCCACGTTCCCCCCTTGGTGTCCATACTTTTCTTCTTTACATGTGTCTCAATTTCTGCCCTGTAAACCAGTTCATCTGTACCGTTTTTCTAAGTTCCACATATATGCATGAACATACGATATTTGTTTTTCTCTTTCTGACTTGCTTCACTCTGTATGACAGTCGCTAGATCCATCCACGTCTCTACAAATGACTCAGTTTCATTCCTTTTTATGGCTGAGGAATATTCCATTGTATATATGTACAACATCTTCTTTATCCATTCGTCTGTTGATGGGAATTTAGGTTGCTTCCATGTCCTGGCTATTGTAAATAGTGCTGCAATGAACATTGGGGTGTATGTATCTTTTTGAATTATAGTTTTCTCTGGGTATATGCCCAGTAGTGGGATTGCTGTGTCATATGGTAGTTCTATTTTTAGTTTCTTAAGGAACTTCCATACTGTTCTCCATAGTGGCTGTATCAATTTACATTCCCACCAACAGTGCAAGAGGGTCCTTTTTCTCCACACCCTCTCCAGCATTTGTTGTTTGTAGATTTTCTGATGATGCCCATTCTAACTGGTGTGAGGTGATACCTCATTGTAGTTTTGATTTGCATTTCTCTAATAATTAGTGATGTTGAGCAGCTTTTTATGTGCCTTTTGGCATCTGTGTGTCTTCTTTGGAGAAATGTCTATTTAGGTCTTCTGCCCATTTTTGGATTGGGTTGTCTGTTTCTTTAATATCGAGCTGCATGAGCTGTTTATATATTTTGGAGATTAATCCTTTGTCAGTTGATTCATTTGCAAATATTTTCTCCCATTCTGAGGGTTTTCTTTTCATCTTGTTTGTAGTTTCCTTTGCTTTGCAAAAGCTTTGAAGTTTCATTAGGTCCCATTTGTTTATTTTTGTTTTTATCTCCATTACTCTACAAGGTGGATCAAAAAAGATCTTGCTCTGATTTATGTCAAAGCGTGTTCTTCCTATATTTTCCTCTAAGAGTTTTATAGTGTTCGGTCTTACATTTAGGTCTCTAATCCTTTTTGAGTTTATTTTTGTGTATGGTGTTAGGCAGTGTTCTAATTTCATTCTTTTACATGTAGCTTCCCAGTTTTCCCAGCACCACTTATTGAAGAGGCTGTCTTTTCTCCATTGTATATTCTTGCCTCCTTTAACAAAGACAAGGTGACCATAGGTGCGAGGGTTTATCTCTGGGCTGTCTATCCTGTTCCATTGATCTATATTTCTGTTTTTGTGCCAATACCATACTGTCTTGTTTACTGTAGCTTTGTAGTATACTCTGAAGTCAAGGAGCCTGATTCTTCCAGCTCCATTTTTCTTTCTGAAAATTGTTTTGGCTATTCAGGGTGTTCTGTGATTCCACACAAATTGTGAACTTTTTTGTTCTAGTTTTGTGAAAAAGGCCATTGGTATTTTGACAGGGATTGCATTGAATCTGTAATATGCCTAGGGTGGTAGAGTCATTTTCACAATGTTGATTCCTCCAATCCAAGAACGTGGTATATCTCTCCATCTGTTGGTATTATCTTTAATTTCTTTCATCAGTGTCTTATAGTTTTCTGCATACAGGTCTTTTGTCTCCCTAGGTAGGTTTATTCCTAGGTATTTTATTCTTTTTGTTGCAATGGTAAATGGGAATGTTTCCTTAATTTCTCTTTCAGATTTTTCATCATTAGTGTGTAGGAATGCAAGAGATTTCTGTACATTAATTTTGTACCCTGCAACTTTACCAAATTCATTGATTAGCTCTAGCAGTTTTCTGGTGGCATCTTTAGGATTCTCCATGTACAGTATCATGTCATCTGCAAACAGTGACAGCTTTACTTCTTTTCCAATTTGGATTCCTTTTATTTCCTTTTCTTCTCTGATTGCCATGGCTAGGACTTCCAAACCTATGTTGAATAATAGTGGTGAGAGTGGACATGCTTGTCTTGTTCCTGCTCTTAGAGGAAATGCTTTCAGTTTTTCACCATTGAGAATGATGTTTGCTGTGGGTTTGTCGTACATGGACTTTATTATGTTGAGGTAGGTTCCCTCTATGCCCACTTTCCAAGAGTTTTTATCATAAATGGGTGCTGAATTTTGTCAAAGGCTTTTTCTGTATCTATTGAGATGATCATTTCGTTTTTCTTCTTCAATTTGTTAATATGGTGTATCACATTGATTTGTGTATATTGAAGAATCCTTGCATCCCTGGGATAAAAGCCACTTGATCAAGGTGTATGATCCTTTTAATGTGTTGTTGGATTCTGTTTGCTAGTATATTGTTGAGGATTTTTGCATCTATATTCATTAGTGATATTGGTGTGTAATTTTCTTTTTTTGTAGTATCTTTGTCTGGTTGTGGTATCAGGGTGATGGTGGCCTCATAGAATGAGTTTGGGAGTGTTCCTTCGTCTGCAATTTTTTGGAAGGGTTTGAGAAGTATGGGTGTTAGTTCTTCTCTAAATGCTTGATAGAATTCACCTGTGAAGCCTGGTCCTGGACTTTTGTTTGTTGGAGGATTTTTAATCACAGTTTCAATTTCATTACTTGTGATTGGTCTGTTCATATTTTCTGTTTCTTCCTGGCTCAGTCTTGGAAGGTTATACCTAAGAATTTGTCCATTTCTTCCAGGTTGTCCATTTTATTGGCATAGAATTGCTTGTAGTTGTTTCTTAGGATGCTTTGTATTTCTGCAGTGTCTGTTGTAACTTCTCCTTTTTCATTTCTAATTTTATTGATTTGAGGCCTCTCCCTCTTTTTCTTGTTGAGTCTGGCTAATGGTTTATCAATTTTGTTTATCTTCTCAAAGAACCAGCTTTTAGTTTTGTTGATTTCTATTTCATTTATTTCTGCTCTGTTCTTTATGATCTCTTTCCTTCTACTAAGTTTGGGTTTTGTTTGTTCTTTCTCTAGTTCCTTTAGGTGTAAAGTTAGGTTGTTTATTTGAGATATTTGTTGTTTCTTGAGGTAGGCTTGTATTGCTATATACTTCCCTCTTAGAACTGCTTTTGCTGCATCCCATTGGTTTTGGATCATTGTGTTTTCATTGCCATTTTTCTCTAGGAATGTTTTGATTTCCTCTTTGATATCTTCAGTAATCTCTTGGTTATTTAGTAACATATTGTTTAGCCTCCATGTGTTTGTATTTTTTACGTTTTTTTCCCTGTAGTTGATTTCTAATCTCATAGTGTTGTCGTCAGAAAAGATGCTTGACATGATTTTAATTTTCTTAAATTTACTGAGGCTTGATTTGTGACCCAAGGTGTGATCTATCCTGGAGAATGTTCCACGTGCACTTGAGGAAAAAGTGTAATCTGTTTTTTAATGTAATGTCCTATAAATATCAATTAAATCTATCTGGTCTATTGTGTAATTTAAAGCTTGTGTTTCCTTATTTTTTTATTTTTATTTTTTTGTGGTACACGGGCCTCTCACTGTTGTGGCCTCTCCCATTGCGGAGCACAGGCTCTGGATGCACAGGCTCAGCGGCCATGGCTCACAGGCCCAGCCACTCCACGGCACGTGGGATCTTCCCAGACCAGGGCACGAACCTGCATCCCCTGCATCGGCAGGTGGTCTCTCAACCACTGCACCACCAGGGAAGCTTGTGTTTCCTTATTAATTTTCTGTTTGGATGATCTGTGCATTGGTGTAAGTGAGGTGTTAAAGTCCACCACTATTATTGTGTTACTATCGATTTCCTCTTTTATAGCTGTTAGCAGTTGCCTTATGTATTGAGGTGTTCCGCTGTTGGGTGCATATATATTTATAATTGGTATATCTTCTTGGAGTGATCCCTTGATCATTATGTAGTGTCCTTCCTTGTCTCTTGTAACATTCATTATTTTAAAGTCTATTTTATCTGATATGAGTATTGCTACTCCAGCATTCTTTTGCTTTCCATTTGCATGAAATATCTTTTTCCACCCCCTCACTTTCAGTCTGTATGTATCCCTATGTCTGAAGTGGGTCTCCTGTAGACAGCATATATATGGGTCTTGTTTTCGTACCCATTCAGCGAGCCTGTGTCTTTTCGTTGGAGCCTGTAATCTGTTCACATTTAAGGTAATTATCTATATGTATGTTCCTATTACCATTTTTTGTTTGTTTTGCAGTACGCGGGCCTCTCACTCTTGTGGCCTCTCCTGTTGTGGAGCACAGGCTCCGGACGTGCAGGCTCAGTGGCCATGGCTCACGGGCCCAGCCACTCTGCGGCATGTGGGATCTTCCTGGACCAGGGCATGAACCTGTGTCCCCTGCATCAGCAGGTGGACTCTCAACCACTGCACCACCAGAGAAGCCCCCTATTACCATTTTGTTCATTGGTTTGGGTTTGTTTTTGTAGGTCCTTTTCTTCTCTGTGTTTCCCACTTAGAGAATTTCCTTTAGCATTTGTTGTAGAGCTGGTTTGGTGGTGCTGAATTCTCTTAGCTTTTGCTTGTCTGTAAAGCTTTTGTTTTCTCCATTGAATCTGAATGAGATCCTTGCCAGGTAGAGTAATCTTAGTTGTATGTTCTTCCTTTTCATCACTTTAAAATGTCATGCCACTCCCTTCTGGCTTGTAGAGTTTCTGCTGAGAAATCAGCTGTTAACCTTATGGGAGTTCCCTATTATGTTATTTGTCATTTTTCCCTTGCTGCTTTCAATAATTTTTCTGTGTCTTAAATTTTTTCCAATTTGATTACTATGTGTCTCAGTGTGTTTCTCCCTTGGTTTATCCTGTATGGGACTCTCTTCACTCCCTGGACTTGGGTGGCTATTTCTTTACCCATGTTAGGGAAGTTTTTGACTATAATCTCTTCAAAGATTTCCTTGGGTCCTTTCTCTCTCTCTTCTCCTTCTGGAACCCATATAATGCAAATGTTGTTGCATTTAAAGTTGTCCCAGAGGTCTCTTAGGCTGTCTTCATTTCTTTTGATTCTTTTTTTGTTTATTCTGTTCTGCAGCAGTGAATTCCACCATTCTGTCTTCCAGGTCACTTATCCATTCTTCTGCCTCAGTTATTCTGCTATTGATTCCTTCTAGTGTAGTTTTCATTTCAGTTATTGTATTGTTCATCTCTGTTTGTTTGTTCTTTAATTCTTCTCGGTCATTGTCAAACATTTCTTGCATCTTCTCGATCTTTGCCTCCATTCTTTTTCCAAGGTCCTGGATCATCTTCACTATCATTATTCTGAATTCTTTTTCTGGAAGGTTGCCTATCTCCACTTCATTTAGTTGTTTTTCTGGGGTTTTACCTTGTTCCTGCATCTGGTACATAGCCTTCTGCCTTTTCATCTTGTCTCTCTTTCTGTGAATGTGGTTTTTGTTCTACAGGCTGCAGGATTGTAGTTCTTGCTTCTGCTCTCTGCCTCTGGTGGACGAGGCTATCTTTGAGGCTTCAGCAAGTTTCCTGAGGGAGGGACTGGTGGTGGGTAGAGCTGGCTGTTGCTCTGGTGGGCAGAGCTCAGTAAAACTTTACTGAGAAGCGGATGCTTCTCTGCTGGTGGGTGGGGCTGGGTTCCCTCCCTGTTAGTTGTTTGGCCTGAGGTGACCCAACACTGGAGCCTACCTGGGCTCTTTGGTGGGGCTAATGGCAGACTCTGGGAGGGTTCATGCCAAGGAGTACTTCCCAGAACTTCTGCCACCATTGTCCTTGTCTTCACAGTGAGACACAGCCACCTCCCGCCTCTGCAGGAGACCCTCCAACACTAGCAGGTAGGTCTGTTCAGTCTCCTATGGGGTCACTGCCCCTTCCCCTGGGTCTCAATGTGCACACTACTTTGTTTGTGCCCTCCAAGAGTGGAGTCTCTGTTTCCCCCAGTCCTGTTGAAGTCCTGCAATCAAATCCCACTAGGCTTCAAATTCTGATTCTCTAGGAATTCTTCCTCCCATTGCAGAGCTCCCAGGTTGGGAAGCCTGACGTGGGCCTCAGAACCTTCACTCCAGTGGGTGGATTTCTGTGGTATAAGTGTTCTCCAGTTTGTGAGTCACCCACCCAGCAGTTATGGGATTTGATTTTATTATGATTGTGCCCCTCCTACCATCTCACTCTGGCTTCTCCTTTGTCTTTGGATGAGGCATATCTTTTTTGGTGAGTTCCAGTGTCTTCCTTCCTTCAGTACTTAGTTGTGATTTCAGTGCTCTCTCAAGAGGGAGTGAGAGCACATCCTTCTTCTCCACCATCTTGAACTGCAGCTCCCTAGGAGTATTTTTAAAATCAACTATGGTGTGCCATGCACAGATCCAAACAATGAAAACAATCAATGGTAGCTAAATATTGTATTCTTGGAGCTTACTGTCTAATTAGGGAGAATTATGTCTGTGAAATATCCACTTGTATATTTGCAAAATTGTAAATATGCTGAAAGCATTGAAGGCAAGGCCTGTGGTTCTAAGAGGTAACAGACAGATTTAACTTAGGGAAGGCTTTCCTGAGAAAATGATGCTTATGCTGAGAGCCAAAATAAAGGGTCAGAGTGAGTAAAGGATGGAGTGGGAAGAACATTATAGGCAGAGGAAAGAGCATGTGCAGACTTGGGAGGAAGCAGCATGGTAGATGGGCACTGTAGTCAGTGTGGAGACAGCAAAGGGCAAGAGTGGTATGAGGTGAGGGCAGAGAGAGAGGCAGGGCTTGGACCAAACAGGACTGTGAACACCATTGGTGGGGATTTTGACATTTCATACTAAGAGCCCCCTGGACAATGTTCTGTGGTGTGTGTGTGTGTGTGTGTGTGTGTGTGTGTGTGTGTGTGTGTGACATGATCAGATTTCTGTTTTGAAGAGATCACTCTGGAAGCAATATATGTAACAATTTGGGTGGGGCAGGGACTTCAGGGTGAACATAGGCAGATCATGAGGAGGCTCCTGCAAATAACGGAGGCCTAGGCAGTGGGACTTGGAGTTAGATGGTGAGGCAGGAAACTGGACATAAGTGTTTAGGGACACTGGAAAAAGTCTGGCAAAATGAATTGGAGAACAAGTAGATCAGCACGAAGTGTGACACTAGTGCAAGAGAGGGGTGCTAAGAGCTTGGACTAGGTGGAAACCAAAAGGAAGGAATAGCTATGGAAGACCAAATATTCCCACTTAATAACAATGATAGCACCTATGCCATTGATTGAGTACTTACTACATTCTAGATACATTTGATATTCTATTTTGTTCTTACAACTACTTTGTAAGGTAGGCATTACCCCCATTTTACAGATGAGGAATCTGAGAAGTAAAGTAATTTGCTCAAGGAGCATAGCTAGTAAGTGGTAGAACCAGGGCTAGAACCCAGGGCTATAGCATCAAAGGCCAACCAAAATCACCTACACTATGAATACTCCCCAGGTGTTAATGACTTAGGAGATGCAAGAGATAAAGTGGAGCAGTTGAAAGTGACCACAAGGTTTAAAGACTGAGCAGAATGATAATGGATGCTTCCAATGATATTCGATGTGGACAAAGGAAGGAAGCGGGTGGTGAGTTCAATTCTGGACATACCAGATGACAAAGTAAATGTTCATCCAGTAGGTGGAAATATGCGTGATACAACAGAATCTTTCAAAGCAGTGGCCTCTCAGGCTGGCTGAAACTGTGAGGTGGCTCAGCAGTCCCAGACCGGCACTGTGGGGCCCTCTCTTGGCTCATGAGCTAAGAGGTGTACCTCCCATCTTTGGCATGTATGTTCTGTTTGGAAGAATGTGTAAGAAAATTCCTTCTGAACTGACATAAAAGGGCTCTTCTGGGGACTCCAATCGAGATGGTGGAATAGGAAGTGGATCTCACCTCCTCCCACAAATACGTCAAAAATACATCTATATGTAGAACAACTCTCACAGAATACCTACTGAATGCTGACAGAAGGTCTCAGACAGCCAAAATTGCAAGAGAGATCACCACATAACCAAGTAGGACAAAAGAAAAAAAATAAAGGAAGTGAGACAGGACCGGCACCCCTGGGAGGGAGCTGTGAAAGAGGAAAGGTTCCCTCACCCTGGGAAACCCCTTCACCAGTGGGGAGATCACTCAGGACAGAAAGGGAGCTCCAGAAGCTCAGAAGAGAGAGTAGCAGCTGGCTTGAAACAGGCAGAACAGCAAGAGACCAGCACAGAGGGTCTGCACCTCCTCCCTGCACTCCCCAGCCTGAGACGTGCATCTGCTGCTGTGGGCAGGGGCTGGGTGCTGAATCTCGGGATTCAGAACACAGACACAGGGAGAGGACTGGGGCTGGCTGTGCAGGGACAGCCTAAAGGGGCAGGACCATGCTTTGGGCCACAACCAGGGGTATGTGGAGGAAGGAGACCAGGTCTGCCATAGAAGTGAATTGTTGTTAACAGGTGCAGGAAGGGAGGGACAGGGACCATAATAGCAGCCTCTTTCTCAGCATGATCACAGCTGGTTCAGTGCCACCTCTATGACTTCTGGGAGCACACAAGCACCAACAGGCTGCCCACATTCAGAGGTGAGGCTGAAATCAGAGTTCATCCCCAGGAGTTGTGCAACTTAGGAAGCAGGGCTGAAATCTGAGCCCTCTCCCTGTGGCTGTGCCATCTGCAGATTTATGCCACTGCCACCAGCTTTGTAAACTCAGTGCCTGCAGGACATCCAAGTGGACAACGGGTGCTCCCGTGGCTGGAGCAAGTCCAGCATTAGCAGCTGTCAGCTTTGCAGGTGCGTGCACAAGGAGGCAGGGCCAGAGTCTGGGCTGCTTCCATATCTCCTACAGTGGGTACAAGTGCATGACTACTGTGGTCTTTGTACCTGACTTCAGTGGATTGGTGCCTATGGATCTGCACTGGTGACTTTGTGAACACAGTGCCTGAGGGACACTGGGGCCAACTGCATTCCCACAGTTAAGGCAGGGCAGAGGGCAGTGCCAGCAACAGTATACTTTGTGAGCTCACACAACGGGTGACAGGCAACACCACTGAGCACACTCCTGGGTGGACAGCTCCTGCTGAAGAATACTCAGTGGCTCCTCTCCTAGTGTGAGGGCTTCAATCTTGCCTCCCTCATGCTGCAGTCAGAAATGGATATGGGGGCTTCTACTCCAAACACTAGAAAGTAGACCCTGTCCCTGACAGGATTGTGACAACCACAGAGCAAAGAGGAGGGCCCACTCATATCTAGTGCAGACTCTGGTCATCAAAACACCAGTCACACCCACTATCAAAGGGATAACAGCCAGTACACACTGGGGAAAGACCCAGCAGGCATCCATACTAAAAGCAGCACTTGCACCAAAAATATTAAACCCACGCAGGCTACACAGGAACTCTCCCACATAAAAACAGCTCTCCAAGACCACAGTAGATAACTCTTTCTCCTAAACTCATAGAGTCAGAGAAATACAAGTAAAATGAAGAAACAGAGAAATCACTCCCAATTAAAAGATCAAGAGAATTCACCTGAATGTACAAACAATGAAACAGACTTCTTCAGTCTAATAGACTCTGAGTTCAAAATGGAGGTAATAAAAATACTGAAGGGATTAAGAAAGTCTATCAATAGAAATGCAAATTACTATAAAAAGGAACCAGAAACTATAAAGAGGAACCAAGAAAAATTATAAAACTCATTTGCTGAGATGAAAACTGAGCTAAAGGCAATAAATGGAAAATTGAATAACGCAGAAGAACAAATAAGTGATCTGGAAGATAGAATAATGGAAATCACCAAATCTGAAAGCAGAAAGAAAGACAAATGAAAACAAAATGAAAGCAATATACAAGACCTATGGGATAATATGAAGCATGCCAATCTACACATAATAGGGATCCCAGAAGGAGAGGAAAGAAAAAAGGGGATAGGAAATATATTTGAAGAATCATGGCTGAAAACTTCCCAAACCTAAAGAAGGAAATGGACATCCAGGTATAGGAAGTGCAGAGGATCCCATACAAGATGAACCCAAACAGACCTACACCAAGACATATTATAACTAAAATGGCAAAAGTTAAATAGAGGATTTTAAAGGCACCAAGAGAAAAACAAAGAATTCATTACAAGGGAACCCCCATAAGGCTATCAGCTGATTTCTCTACAGATGTTGCAGGCTAGGAGTGGCAAGATATATTCAAAGTCTTGAAAAGGAAATATCTGCAACCTAGTATACTCTACCCAGCAAGATTATCATTTAGAATAAAAGGAGGGATAAAGAATTTCTCAGACAAGCAAAAACTTAGAGAATACAGTGATACTAAACCTATCCTAAAAGAAATATTGAAAATTCTTCTCTAAATACAAAAGAAGCCAGAATCAATAGGAAAGAGAAAAATCACAATTGGAAAGTAAATCATTTAAATAAGCCAGTACACAGATTTTTTAAAACATCAAAAATTTTTTGTGTTAGCATATGGTATTTGTTCTTCTCTTTCTGACTTACTTCACTCTGTATGACAGATTCTAGGTCCATCCACCTCACTACAAATAACTCAATTTTGTTTCTTTTTATGGCTGAGTAATATTCCATTGTATATATGTGCCACATCTTCTTTATCCATTCATCTGTCGATGGACACTTAGGTTGCTTCCATGTCCTGGCTATCGTAAATAGAGCTGCAATGAACATTTTGGTACAAGACTCTTTTTGTTAACACATATATATGGAATCTAAAAAAAAAAAAAAAAGGTCATGAAGAACCTAGGGACAAGATGGGAATAAAGATGCAGACCTACTAGAGAATGGACTTGAGGATATGGGGAGGGGGAAGGGTAAGCTGGGAAAAAGTGAGAGAGGGGCATGGACATATATACACTACCAAACGTAAAATAGATAGCTAGTGGAAAGCAGCCACATAACACAGGGAGATCAGCTCGGTGCTTTGTGACCACCTAGAGGGGTGGGATTGGGAGGGTGGGAGGGAGGGAGACGCAAGAGGGAAGAGATATGGGGACATATGTATATGTATAACTGATTCACTTTGTTATAAAGCAGAAACTAACACACCATTGTAAAGCAATTATACTCCAATAAAGATGTTTAAAACTTTTTTTTGTGTGTGAAAGCAATGATAACTACAATGAACAGCAAAAGGATAAACATGAAGGTGTAAAAGAGGATATCAAAATCATAAAATGTGGAGGGGGAGAATAAGAAAAATGTACATTTTTTTAAAGAATGTGTTTGAGTCTTTACCAGTCTAAAGCAAGTAGATATAGGAATGGGTTAGCATACTTGAAAAACAGGGTGACCACAAATGAAAAACATACAATAGATTCACCAAAAACCAGTAAGAAAGGAACTCAAGCAACTACAAAAGAAAACCATCAAACTACAAAAAAAAAAAGAAAGAAAAGAAAAGGAACAAAGAAGAAATACAAAATCACCTGGAAAACAAGGTGTAAAATGGCAATAAATGCATATCTATCAATAATTACCTTAAATGTCAATTGCCTAAATGCTGCAATCAAAAGACATAGAGTGGCAGATTTGATTAAAAAAACACAAGAGCCTATAATATGCTGCCTACAAGAGACCCACTTTAGGGCAAAGGACACACATAGATTGAAAATAAGGGGATGGTAAAAGATATTTCATGCAAATGGAAATGACAAGAAAGTGGGGGTAGCAATACTCATATCAGACAAAATAGACTTTAAAGCAAAGGCCATAAAGAAAGATAAAGAAACATTCTCTAGGATTGACCACATACTAGGTCACAAAACAAGACTCAACAAATTTAAGAGGATAGAAATTATTTCAAGCATCTTTTCTGACCACAATGGCATGGAACTAGAAATCAAGCACAAAAAGAGAAATGAGAAAAAATGATTACATGTAGAATAAACAAGATGCTACTAAAAAACCAAAGGGTCAATGATCAAATCAAAGAGGAAATTTAAAAATACCTTGAGACAAATGACAATGAAAACACAACCATACAAAATCTATGGGATACAGCAAAAGCAGTCCTTAGAGGGAAGTTCATAGCCATATAGGCCTTCCTCAAAAAACAAGAAAAATCTCAAATAAACAACCTAACCTACTACCTAAAAGAATTAGAAAAAGAAGAACAAGCAAAACCTAAAGCTAGCAGAAGGAAGGAAATAATGATCAGAGAGGGAATAAATAGAGACTTAAAAAGAGTAGAAAAAAATCAGTAAAACAGCTGATTATTTGAAAGGGTAAACAAAATCAACAAACCTCTGCCCAGGCCCACTAAGAAGAAAAGAGAGAAGACCAAAATAAAGTAAGAAATGAAAGTGAGAAATAACAACCGATACCACAGAAATAGAAAAAAACATAAGAGAATACTATGAACAACTATATGCCAACAAATTGGACAACCTAGAAGAAATGGACAAGTTTCTAGAAACATACAGCCCACCAAAACTGAATGAAAAAGAAATAGATAATGAGACCAATCACTAGAGGTGAAATAGAAAATGTAAAAAACACACAAAAAAACACACCAACTCCCTGCAAACAAAAGTTCAGGCTTCACTGAGGAATTCTACTGAACATACAAAGAAGTTATACTGATCCTTTTCAAACTCTTCCAAAAGACTGAAGAGGAGGGAACACTCCCAAAGTCATTCTTTGAAGCCACCATCACGCTGATACCAAAACCAGATAAAGAAACTACTGAAAAAGAAAATTACAGGCCAATATCTTTGAAGAATATAGATGCAAAAATTCTTAACAAAATATTGGCAAACTGAATCCAACAACACATTAAAAAGTTCATACACCATGACTAAGTGGGTTTCATCCCAGGGTCATAAGGATGGCTCAACACATGCAAATCAATCAGTGTGATACACCACATCAACAAAAGAAAAGACAAAAACCACATGGTCATCTCAATACATGCAGAGAAAGCATTTGATAAAACTCAACATTCATTCATGATGTTGAATGATGTTGAAAACTCTCACCAAAGTGGGTATAGAGTGACCATATCTCAACATCATAATAGCTATTTATGACAAATCCACAGCGAATATAATACTCTGATGAAAAGCTGAAAGCCTTCCTGTTAAAATCTGGAACAAGACAAGGATGCTCTCTCTCATCATTTCTCTTCAACACAGTATTGGAAGTTCGAGTCACAGCAGTCAGACAATAAAACGAAATAAAAGGTATCCAGATTGGAAGGGGAGAGGTAAAATTGTCATTATATTCAGATGATAGGATGCTGTTTATATAAAACCCTAAAGACTCCACACAAAAACTACTAGAACTGGTAAATGAATTCAGCAAGGTAGCAGGATACAAGATTAACATACAGAAATCTGTTGCATTTCTTTACACTAACAATGAAATATCAGAAAGGGAAAGTAAAAAAAAAATCCCTTTCAAAATCTCAACAAAAAAAAAACTAGGAATAAACCTGACCAAGGAGGTGAAAGGCTTGTACGCTGAGAACTATAAAACATTAATAAAGGAAACTGAAAGTGATTCAAAGAAATGGAAAAATATCCCATGCTCTTGGATTGGAAGAATTAATATCGTTAAAATGGCTATACCCAAAACAATCTACAGATATAATGCAATCCCTATCGAATTACCCATGACATTTTTCACAGAACTAGAACAAATAATCCTAAAATTTATATGGAATCATAAAAGACCCAGAATTGCCAAAGCAATCCCGAGGAAAAAGAACAAAGTAGGAGACATAACCCTCCCAGACTTCAGACAATACTACAAGCCTACAGCAATCAAAACAGCACAGTACTGGCACAAAAACAGACATACGGATCAATGGAACAGAACAAAAAGCCCAGAAATAAACCCACATACCTACAGTCAATTAATCTTCAACAAAGGAGGTAAGAATATAAAATGGGAAAAAGACAGTCTTAGGCAAGTGGTGTTGGGAAACCTGGACAGCCACATGTAAATCAATGAAGTTAGAACACACCCTCACACCATACACAAAAACAAACTCAAAATGGTTTAAAGACTTAAATATAAGACATGACACCATAAAACTCCTAGAAGAGAACATAGGCAAAACATTCTCTGACATAAATCATACCAACGTTTTCCTAGGTCAGTCTCTTAAGACGATAGAAATAAAAGTAAAAATAAAAAAATAGGGCCTAATTAAACATATAAGCTTTTGCACAGCAAAGGAAACCATAAACAACCTATGGACTAACAACCTATGGACTGGGAGAAAATATTTGCAAACAATGCTACCGACAAGGGGTTAATTTCCAAAATATACAAATAGCTCATACAACTCAGTAACAAAAAAACCCAATCAAAAAATTGCAGAAGACCTAAATTGACATTTCTCCAAAGAAGACATACAGATGGCCATGAGGCATATGAAAAGATGCTCAACATCACGACTTATTAGAGAAATGCAAATCAAAACTACAATGAGGTACCACCTCACATGGGTCAGAATGGCCATCATCAAAAAATCTACAAACGATAAATGCTGGAGAGGGTGTGGATAAAAGGGAACCCTCTTGCACTGTTGGTGGGAATGTAAATTGATACAACCACTATGGAGAACAGTATGGAGGTTCCTCAAAAAACTAAAAATAGAGTTGCCATATGATCCAGCAACCCCTCCCCTGGGCATACATCCAGAGAAAACTATAATTTGAAAAGATACATGTACCCCAATACTCATAGCAGCACTATTTACAATAGCCAAGACATGGAAGCAACCTAAGTGTCCATCAACAGATGAATGGATAAAGAACACGTGGTGTATATATACAATGGAATACTATTCAGCTATAAAATAAGAATGAAATAATGCCATTTGAAGCAACATGGATGGACCTAGAGATTTTCATTTAAGTGAACTAAGTCAGAAATACAAATCCATATGATATCACTTATATGTGGAATCAAAAATATGACATAAACAGATTCACACACACAGAGAACAGATTTGTGGTTGCCAAGGAGGAGAGGGGAGGGGAGGGATGGATTGCGAGTCTGGAATTAGCAGATGAAAACTATTATGTATAGAATGGAGGAACAACAAGATCCTACTCTAGAGGACAGAGGACTGTATTCAGTATCCTATCATAAACCATAATGGAAAAGAATATGAGAAAAAATATATATTCTTTATATATATATATGTATAAATGAATCACTTTGCCGGACATCAGAAACTAACAAAACATTGTAAATCAACTATATTGCAATAAAAAATAAAATTTTAAAAAAGGGCTCTTCTGCTCTGAATAAACATCTACAGTTCTCAGGAGCAAATAATTGTATGCACTTTTGAACTAAACAAGTCAAGTAAATATTACAGAGAAAATATTATATCACTATATACTACCTCTCTCCCCAAAAAACCACTAATTTTGAGCAAATATCAAACAATTTTATCACTTTGTCAATTGAGTATATAGTACTTTTTAGGCAAAAACTAAATAGAGAAAATAAAATTTGTAGGAGAAACTACAAATTTAATCCTCATTAAATTCCCCAAATTGTATCTTCTTTTCCATATCATAAAATAAGGCTATTTTTGCTGTAGAACAACTACATAAATGATTTGGAACCTAATCAACTGAGATAGAACTCTGAAGGAAATTAAGCCAAAATAAATGAAATTAGGTGTCAGAAATGAGAAACGTTTCAACATGTTTTATCACACTTCACTCATCAGTCCTCTGATCTTTTTTTCTTTAGATTGTTCTTGTCCTCTTTGACTGAATTACGTAACATGTTAAGACATAAAATATTGCCTTATTTTTCATTTTTTCTAACCTACAGCTCCTTTCTATTAGTTTTTATTAGACTTTATAGGTCACTTTGTTAACAGAAATATTTACACTCACTATTTTCTTATGCTTAAATCTTAGAGGCTGATTAGATGCAGATTCAAGTGTTTAGCATGTACATTTCACAGATGTGCTGTGCACATCCATCAGGAGGCATGTACTGTCCGCTTGTTCCTCTTTGTGTGATGTCAGCAGCCAGTAGTGATCATGTCAGATCCATTATTTCATTCAGGGGCTGCAAAATGACAATATTTTTTATTCCTTCAGTACTTATTAGCTGAAGTACTTCTTTAATGAGAAACTTCCCCCTCATCAATTTAGTTACCCTAAGATAGAATTCATAAGAGAAAGGCAGAATAAATGTTTGATTCTTTCCTTTTGTAAACAATTTTCAAAATAATGAAATCTTCCAAAGGGTAACCAATGAGAGATTTTTTTTTCTTTCTTTTTTTACTATTGTGAACTCTCGGATTTAAACATTAGTTAATGCTTTCAATCAATTTTGGTTATTATTCTTATTGACGTTTTAATTATCCAATAGATAGTCTGTGAGAGCCTCTTTGTTGGCTCCTGAGTCCTTTTGACACACGCTCAGTAGTCCTTGACAGCATCCTCGCCATGTATTCTGTTATGTCAAGATATTCCAGCCTAGTCTTGTTCAGTTCCTGCTCAAGAGCTGTAATGGGCTATACTTCCAAAGCCATGGGTGCAAAGGGAGCACCCTGCTTCATTTCTATATCATTTTAGTGAAATTTAGGAAATATGTGTCTTTTTTAAAGATGAGATCTATCATGAATTCGTACTGATTCATATTGATACTTCTAATTTGAGTTAGTATTTTCTACTTTGTTTCTGTTTCTCCTTTCTCCCATGCTGAAAACCCTAGTTCTCAAAGACACCTATACAATTGCAAAGATGCTTTGTTCACCCTGCAATTCTAGCCAATGTTGAGCAGCCTGGACTGAAGACACCTCAGGTGAGTCATAAATAAAGAGGCTCATTTCTTGGAAAAGGGCTCTTCCATGTTTTGACCCTTCTGTCCATCCTGCTGGGCCTCAGGCCACTCATAAGTAAGTTGCAATCATCCCATAATGACTACTTCAAACTGCAGACACGGAGTCCCCAGATTTTAGGAGAAGCTTCAGAGGGGAGGGTGGAAATCACATGCACTTTATATGTTGTCATCACTTCTTCCACGGCCATAGTTTGGGGTGACCGTGTCATTCAAAGGCTAATGGGCTACTCCCCTATGATTGTACAGGGGATGAAAAAGCCATTTCTGAAAAAAATTGTCACTAACTAAAAATTACACCAGAAAGGGGGAAAAACAGGTCACAAAATTTTCTCATTTAGGTTTAGACTGGGGGCAGGAGGGCTTCTTTTTTTTCATGGAGAAATATATTAATATATTTATCAATATTTATATATCAATAAAGAATAGAACCAATATAGGATATGTTATATAGAATATGTCTATCAATCTAGAATTTATTCTATATTCAACAATTATTCATTAAGCATCTACCAGGCATGGTGTACAACTCTGGGGAATCAAAGATGAACAAGATAAACTCACTACCCTTAAGTAAACAGACATGTGAACTAAATATCTTTTGAATAAAAAGCTATTTAAAACACAACGATATGAGTGAAAAAGTGATTGAAGCATAGAGGGGGAGATTAATTCTGCACAAGGAAAATTAAGAAAAGTGTTAATGGAGGAGCTGGTTAATATCCCAGGCTTCCAATTTCTTTAGCTCATAGGAGGCGAGGCCTGCCCCCGATTATAGGGTACACTTCATAAGCATATGAACCACCACAGGTTTATAATATCAGATGAGACCATAGCACTCTTCATAGGATAATTTAATCTGCATCTTAACCCAGTTGAAAGGAGGATGAATCTATGGCCCCTTCGGTCCCCATATGCCCCAGACTAAGAACAGAGATGAGATGCTCCTGTGAGAGATGCCACCGCAGCAGAGGAAGCACACAAGGTTGGGAATGGGTGGCACAGCTAAACAAAAGGAGGAAAAGAAAGACACCAAGGAAGGAGGCCAAACTGAAAACCTAAGTCACAAAAGAGATGATGATTTGCACTAAGGACAGGCACTGCTGGAAACACGGAGCAGGGACAGGTCGCAGCCCCCTTCACGTCTCAGTTTGCAGCAGGCTCCTTCCTCTCATAAAGCTAGGATTTCTGTTAAAATAAATGTGTGCACAAACTGGATTATTCTGAATATCATTTTAATAAGAATATAAAACTTATCAATATGTAACGTTTTCATGGGAGACTTGAGCTTCTGTCTTTAAAATCTATTTATTGGTATTCATGATGCAATATGTGAATATCCTACAATAAATATCTGAAGTCTCTTCCACTTCTGTTTTGATCTCCCCTAGCTTTGTTTCTCGGCCTTACTTGCCAAGACAACCCATAAAATCTCTAATCTCAGATGAGGTAGGGTTTATGTTTTGTTTACCTGCAGCTATGTGTTTTTTTTCCCATCTCCTGTTTGTGTATGTACAGACACCACTGATGTAAGGCAAAAAAGTAAAAACATACTGTTTGCATTTCTTATCAAAGAACCTATATGACCGTTAGCGTAACTGATGCTACCTTGGGCCCATACAGCTCCTCCTGTCCTCCCGCTGACCCTATGCAGGACTGTACCACACAATAAATCACTTCTCTGTCATTAGGAGCTTTGTAGTTAAGAGACATTGTTTAATAATCATTAGGACCAGGTGGCCTCCATGCTCTGTTAGTCCCTAAACAATGATGAAGACCTTTGCTCACGTATTCCCAGCGCCCACGAGACAGTTACCCATTCATAAAACTTGACTTAGGAAGGCACGTCCTATTTCCGAGCAGCCCCCCAACTCCTTGGTTAACTATAAAACTGTCGCAATGTCCCCTCTCAGAGGTGTGGAGTGCAGCTGTGAATGCTTCTGGGTCATTGTCCACCTGATCCAGATCCCACCCTGTAACTTATCCTGTAATAAACTGGTCCATTGATTACATGGAGCTGTCTGCCTCGATTTTCTGTCTCAAGATACCTTCTCAGTTCAGTGGGCACTTTTGGTTCCCTCTGTCTTCCAACATTGCCCAAATTATGAGTTAATTTATACTACAGATTGGATACAGTAAAAGAAAAAGAAACCTTAAAGAAAAAGTTCATTGGCAGCATGCTTGTGCCAAAGTTTAAGTACATGCTGAAGCTTTTAAAAAATACACAAAATTGGAGTGTGATCAAGCATCTTTAAACAACTGGGCCCAAGCTGTTTGGGCCTTGTGTCTTTCTGGGACAGGAGAATGGGAGCCTGTGACCACCTCAAAATGACTACTGACCAGGTCAAACGGATTTCCTATTACCAAGTTGTGTTAACCAGAAATAAACAATTTTCTTTCTTTCTGGTTGATTTAACCTCTTTGTGATTTAGTTTCCTTATGTAAGAATAGAACTATTTACCAGCACCCAAAGTCTAGGAGACCATAGAATGTTGAAGATGAAAAGAACCTTAGAAATTGTTCGTTCCACCCTCATAGGTGATAAAAATCATGGCCTCAGATGGTTAACTGACTTTTTCAGAGTTGCAAAGCTCAATTTAGGGGCTCATTGAAGAATATTCTAACAAACGTTGGAATAGAATTCTCTAAAAAGGACATATATATTTATTTAAATTAAATATATTTAATAACATTTCTTCTTAGGAAAACATGCAATAATACTGAAAGAACTTTCTATTAGTCTTCTTAGAACAAGGCTTCAGAAATAAATGTGAGAAAATTAGAGGTAAAAACATATCCTTGACTTAGTATCTTAAGCAGTGCTATGGTCTCAATGTTTGTGTCCCCCAAAATTTGTATATTGAAACTAACCTCCAAGGTGGGACCTTTGGGAGGTAATTAGGCCATAACGATAAAGCCCTTATAAGTGTTTTATAAGTGTTCTTATAAAAAGTACCTTTATAAAAGAGGCCTGGAAGAGCTCCCTTGCCTCCTCTGCCATGTAAGGATACAGCAAGAAGTTGGCAGTCTCCAACCTGGAAGAGGGTCCTTACCAGACCCGACCATGCTGGTACCCCGATCTTGAACTGCCAGCTTCCAGAACCATAAGCAATAAATTCTTGCTGTTTATAAACTCCACACTTTATGGTATTTTTACTATAGCAGCCCAAATGGACTAAGACAAACATTGATAATATCCTTTGTAGAGGGCAGAGCTTTAAATAGAGGATACAAGCACAGGAGGTATAAAATTTAATTCTCATGATGTTTTTTTGTTAGTCAAAGAAGAATTCCTATATATAGAATACTATACCTTTTTAATTTCAGATTTCAAATTACAAGGGTTACTCTGCTGGCTGAAGAGGGATTTCTTGAATCTCTCTATAACCCTTCTTTTCAAATTGTGGTACAAAGCTGGAGGAAGCTGCATAAAATGAGAAAATCATTATAAGCACATTGTTAACTATGTATAGCTGACTCCCAGGAAGCATTTGTGAAGGTAGCAATATTCACTCAACAGGACTAAATAAGAATTTAAATTTTACTCCAAATAGCATGACTGAATGTTATAATTTTTCATTCTACAATCCAGAAGAAACACATTACTCTGTTCTCTTTCAAAAGGCTACTTCTAATTATGTTACTGTTCTTTCATTTTATTTATATTATTTTTTCATAGAATGACTAAATTATATATTAGTTGCATGTATAAATTGAATTTTGTAAACAACAGACTTACAAGGAAAGATGCATTCTATGAATGCTTAAGTGCTTGTATCATGCCCAGAACCATGCTGAACACTCTCATCATGGTCTTTGTCCTGAAGGATCTGACACTTTGGACCAGGAAGCACACATCTGCATTAGTACAGAGTCAGAGGCCTGCTTCTGAATATACAGCTGGAGAGAGATCAGATTGGAGGGGCCAAACTTATCAAGAAGAGAGAGAAATGAATTTGTATACATTAGGGCTCAGCAGGATGAGTTAGATTTAATAAGTAAATAGTAGGAAGCCGCAGGTTTGAGTGGAGAAGGTAAGGGAAAGTACCTCAAGACAGATTTTTGGTCTTGATAATTCCCTACTGTTACCCCCCAGAAGTTGCCACTCCCTACGTCAAACACCAAAGGGCAGTGTTGGCCCAGGACCTTCTAGTTGATGCCCAGCATGATTCTACCTGTCAAGGGGAAAGGTAGCAGCCCTTTCTGACATACCTCAGTGTCTGCTACAGCACCAATGCGTCCTTCAAAAGTGACTTACCCCGGTTGTGGCAGCCATCACTATAACAATTCAGATACTCTTAAAATCTCGCTCTTCATTTAACTTGATAAGCCTCTAGTTAACTTAGAATTGCTCTTACTACTCCTGATGGCTTGAATTAATCCTCACAAAAACTTTCTTGCATAAGTTAATATTCAGTCAACTTAAGATTCATATACAGGGCAGTATTAGAAAGCTATTGTATCTTATCAGAATAATTATCACAAGCGACAGCACCCTATCTTTAAAGTTTTCATGGAAGAATTAAAATTTTTGCACAGAATGATGACTCACACATAATTTAAAACTGCAGATGATATTTATATATAATTATATATATAAGAATTATGATACTAAGAATAAAATTACTAATACCTATGACTTGTATGTGCCAGGCACTATGGTTACTCTTTCATGTGCATTAGCTCACTTTTTTCTCGACAATGAACTTACAAAGCAGGTACTATCCTATAGGTGAGGAAATCAGACCTTATATAACACCCAAGATACTTTCTGAGGTAGTGAGTCTACCAGCACAACTATTGTTTGAGAGCAAATACCATCACCACTAGCATTACACTAGTATAGCACTTTATAAACATTTCACATACTTTATTTCCTTTATCACAATAGTCCCATAAGCTACCTGAATTTTACTGATGAAGAAACTGATTCTAGAGAAGGTAATGATTCCTTCAATGTCACAAGTCTAAAAGGGTGGTTTTTGTTTGTTTTTATCATACCAAATAAAATAACAGCAGAAAAAAAGAGAAATCTTATACATTTATATTGTAGGCTTTCTCAAACATAATATATGGATTCTTTCTAAAGAACTAGTATCTCCAAAAATAGATTGGCAGACCATCAGTAGCCCACAGGGCCCCCTTTGATAGTGACTCAAACAATATATTTTTTATTGAAAAAAGTTATTTTGACATATTACTATTTAAGAGGAGATTGGTATATGCGGATTTTTAAAGCATTTATTTAACATAACAATCAAATCTTAACTATAGAGTTAAATCCAAACCTTACGTTGCCTGCACAGGTTCTACCTAAGCAATAACACATAAAGACTCCTACTAAAAGATAATGTATGTACTTTAGTCACCTTGTATGCTCAAAGATCGATTTTGGTTTCCAGCAATGGAAATGAACCACTGATTTCATTCTCAGCTTAGGGTCTGAAGATTCCCATCTTATTTATTTATTTATTTTAATATCTTTATTGGAGTATAATTGCTTTACAATAGTGTGTTAGTTTCTGCTTTATAACAAAGTGAATCAGTTATACATATACACATGTTCTCATATATCTTCCCTCCTGCCTCTCCCTCCCTCCCACCTTCCCTATCCCACCCCTCTAGGTGGTCACAAACCACCTAGCTGATCTCCCTGTGCTACGGGGCTGCTTCTCACTAGCTATCCACTTTACACTTGGTAGTGTATATATGTCCATGCCACTCTCTCACCTCATCACAGCCTCCCCCTCCCCCTCCCCATATCCTAAAGTCCATGCTTTAGTAGGTCTGTGTCTTTATTCCCGTCTTACCCCTAGGTTCTTCATGACCTCTTTTTCTTTTTCTTAGATTCCATACATATGTGTTAGCATATGATATTTGTTTTCCTCTTTCTGACATACTTCACTCTGTAAGACAGACTCTAGGTCCATCCACCTCACCACAAATAACTCAATTTTGTTACTTTATATGGCTGAGTAATATTCCATTGTATATATGTGCCACATATTCTTTATCCATTCATCTGTCGATGGACACTTAGGTTGCTTCCATATCCCGGCTATTGTAAATAGAGCTTCACTGAACATTTTGGTACATGACTCTTTTTGAATTATGGTTTTCTCAGTAGTGGGATTCCTGGGTCATATGGTAGTTCTATTTGTAGTTTTTAAAGAAACCTCCATACTGTTCTCCATAGTGGCTGTATCAACTTACATTCCCACCAACAGTGCAAGAGGGTTCCCTTTTCTCCATACCCTCTCCAGAATTTATTGTTTCTAGATTTTTTGATGATGGCCATTCTGACAGGTGAGAGATGATATCTCATTGCAGTTTTGATTTGCATTTCTCTAATGATTGATGACGTTGAGCATTCTTTCATGTCTTTGTTGGCAGTCTGTATATCTTCTTTGGAGAAATGTCTATTTAGGTCTTCTGCCTATTTTTGGATTGGGTTGTTTTTTTTGTTATTGAGCTGCATGATTTGCTTATAAATTTATGAGTTTAATCCTTTGTCAGTTGCTTCATTTGAAAATATTTTCTCCCATTCTGAGGGTTGTCTTTTGGTCTTGTTTATGGTTTCCTTCACTGTGCAAAAGCTTTTAAGTTTCATTAGGTCCCAATTGTTTATTTTTGTTTTTATTTCCATTTCTCTAGGAGGTGGGTCAAAAAGGATCTTGCTGTGATTTATGTCATAGAGTGTGCTGCCTAGGTTTTCCTCTAAGAGTTTGATAGTGTCTGGCCTTACATTTAGGTCTTTAATACATTTTGAGTTTATTTTT
Organism: Monodon monoceros; assembly: GCF_005190385.1. Classification (NCBI taxonomy): domain Eukaryota; kingdom Metazoa; phylum Chordata; class Mammalia; order Artiodactyla; family Monodontidae; genus Monodon; species Monodon monoceros. The sequence continues at coordinate 46,466,316 of NW_021703780.1, forward strand.
GTGTATGGTGTTAGGGAGTGATCTAATCTCATACTTTTACATGTACCTGTCCAGTTTTCCCAGCACCACTTATGGAGGAGGCTGTCTTTTCTCCACTGTATATTCTTCCCTCCTTTATCAAAGATAAGGTGACCACATGTGCGTGGGTTTATCTCTGGGCTTTCTATCCTGTTCCATTGATCTATATTTCTGTTCTTGTGCCAGTACCATACTGTCTTGATTACTGTAGCTTTGTAGTATAGTCTGAAGTCAGGGAGTCTGATTCCTCCAGCTCCGTTTTTTGTTCTCAAGATTGCTTTGGCTATTTGGGGTCTTTTGTGTTTCCATACAAATTGTGAAATTTTTTTTTTTTGCAGTACATGGGCCTCTCACTGTTGTGGCCTCTCCCATTGTGGAGCACAGGCTCCGAATGCACAGGCCCAGCAGCCATGGCTCACAGGCCCAGTCACTCTGCGGCATGTGGGATTCTCCCAGACCGGGGCATGAACCCGTGTCCCCTGCATCGGCAGGCAGACTCTCAACCACTGCACCACCAGGGAAGGCGAAATTTTGAAATCTTTTCTTCTAGTTCTGTGAAAAATGTCAGTGGTAGTTTGATAGGGATTGCATTGAATCTGTAGATTGCTTTGGGTAGTAGAGTCATCTTCACAATGTCGATTCTTCCAATCCAGGAACATGGTATATCTCTCCATCTATTTGTATCATCTTTAATTTCTTTCAACAGTGTCTTATAATTTTCTGCATACAGGTCTTTTGTCTCCTTAGGTAGGTTTATTCCTAGATATTTTATTCTTATTGTTGCAATGTTAAATGGCAGTGTTTTCTTAATTTTACTTTCAGATTTTTCATCATTAGTGTATATGAATGTGAGAGATTTCTGTGCATTAATTTTGTATCCGGCTACTTTACCGAATTCATTGTTTAGCTCTAGTAGTTTTCTAGTAACATCTTTAGGATTCTCTATGTATAGTATCATGGCATCTGCAAACAGTGACAGTTTTCCTTCTTCTTTTCCAATTTGGATTCCTTTTATTTCTTTTTCTTCTCTGATTGATGTGACTAGAACTTCCAAAACTATGTTGAATAAAAGTGGTGAGAGTGGGCAACCTTGTCTTTTTCCTGATCTTAGTGGAAATGCTTTCAGGTTTTCACCATTGAGGACGATGTTGGCTGTGAGTTTGTCATTATTATGTAAAGGAAAGCTCCCTCTGTGCCGACTTTCTGCAGGGTTTTTTATCATAAATGGGTGTTGAATTTTGTCAAAAGCTTTCTCTGCATCTATTGAGAGGATCTTATGGTTTTTCTCCTTGATTTGTTAATATGGTGTATCACATTGATTGATTTGCGTATATTGAAGAATCCTTCCATTCCTGGCATAAACCCCACTTGATCTTGGTGTATGATCCTTTTAATGTGCTGTTGGATGCTGTTTGCTAGTATTTTGTTGAGGAATTTTGCAACTAGGTTCATCAGTGATATTGGCCTGTAGTTTTCTTTCTTTGTGACTTCTTTTCTGGTGTTAGTTTCAGGGTGATGGTGGCCTTGTAGAATGAGTTTGGGAGTGTTCCTCCCTCTGCTATATTTTGGAAGAGTTTGAGAAGGATAGGTGTTACCTCTTCTCTAAATGTTTGATAGAATTCGCCGGTGAAGCCATCTGGTCCTGGGCTTTTGTTTGTTGGAAGGTTTTTAATCACAGTTTCAATTTCAGTGCTTGTGATTGGTCTGTTCATATTTTCTATTTCTTCCTGGTTCAGCCTTGGCACGTTGTGTATTTCGAAGAATTTGTTCATTTCTTCCAGGTTGTCCATTTTATTGGCATAAGGTTTCTTGTAGTAATCTCTCATCATCTTTTGTATTTCTGCAGTGTCAGTTCTTACTTCTCCATTTTCATTTCATATTCTATTGATTCGAGTCTTCTCCCTATTTTTCTTGATGAGTCCGGCTAATGGTTTATCAATTTTGTTTATCTTCTCAAAGAACCAGCTTTTAGTTTTATTGATCTTTGTTATCATTTCCTTCATTTCTTTTTCATTTATTTCTGATCTGATCTTTATGACTTCTTTCCTTCTGCTAACTTTGGGGTGTTTTTGTTCTTCTTTCTCTAATTGCTTTAGGTGCAAGGTTAGGTTGTTTATTTGAGATGTTTCCTGTTTCTTAAGGTAGGATTGTATTGCTATAAACTTCCCTCTTAGAACTGCTTTTGCTGCATCCCATGTGTATTGTGTCGTCATGTCTCCATTGTCATTTGTTTCTAGGTATTTTTTGATTTCCTCTTTGATTTCTTCAGTGATCACTTCGTTATTAAGTAGTGTATTGTTTAGCCTCCATGTGTTTGTATTTTTTACAGATCTTTTCCTGTAATTGATATCTAGTCTGATAGCATTGTTGTCAGAAAAGGTACTTGATATGATTTCAATTTTCTTAAATTTACCAAGGCTACATTTTTAACCCAATATATGATCTATCCTGGAGAATGTTCCATGAGCACCTTTGAAAAATGTGTATTCTGTTGTTTTTGGATGGAATGTCCTATAAATATCAATTAAGTCCATCTTGTTTAATGTATCATTTAAAGCTTGTGTTTCCTTATTTATTTTCATTTTGGATGATCTGTCCATTGGTGAAAGTGGGGTGTTAAAGTCCCCTAATATGATAATGTTACTGTCGATTTCCCCTTTTATGGCTGTTAGTATTTGCCTTATGTATTGAGGTGCTCCTATGTTGGATGCATAAATATTTACAATTGTTATATCTTCTTCTTGGATAGATCCCTTCATCATTATGTAGTGTCCTTCTTTGTCTCTTGTAATAGTCTTTATTTTAAAGTCTATTTTTTCTGACATGAGAATTGCCACTCCAGCTTTCTTCTGATTTCTGTATTCATGGAACATCTTTTTCCATCCCCTCACTTTCAGTTTGTATGTGTTCTTAGGTCTGAAGTAGGTCTCTTGTAGACAGCATATATACAGGTCTTCTTTTTGTATGCATTCAGCCAGTCTGCGTCTTTTGGTGGGAGCATTTAATCCATTTACATTTAAGGTAATTATTGATATGTATGTTCCTATTCCCATTTTCTTCATTGTTTTGGGTTTGTTATTGTAGGTCTTTTCCTTCTCTTGTTTTCTTGCTTAGAGAAGTTCCTTTAGCATTTGTTGTAAAGCTGGTTTGGTGGTGCTGAACTCTCTCAGCTTTTGCTTGTCTGTAAAGGTTTTAATTTCACCATCAATTCTGAATGAGAGGGGCTTCCCTGGTGGCACAGTGGTTGAGCGTCCGCCTGCCAATGCAGGGGATACAGGTTTGTGCTGTGGTCCGGGAAGGTCCCACACTCTGTGGAGCAGCTGGGCCTGTGAGCCATGGCCGCTGAGCATGCGCGTTTGGAGTCCGTGCTCCACAACGGGAGAGGCCACAACAGTGCGAGGCCTGTGTACTGCAAAAAAAAAAAAAAATCTGAATGAGATCCTTGCTGGGTAGAGTAATCTTTGTTGTAGGTTTTTCTCCTTCATCACTTTAAATATGTCCTGCCACTCCCTTCTGGCTTGCAGAGTTTCTGCTGAAAGATCAGCTGTTAACCTTATGGGGATTCCCTTATGTGTTATTTGTTGTTTTTCCCTTGCTGCTTTCAATATGTTTTCTTTGTATTTAACTTTTGACAGTTTGATTAATATGTGTCTTGGCGTGTTTCTCCTTGGATTTATCCTGTATGGGACTCTCTGTGCTTCCTGGACTTGATTAACTATTTCCTTTCCCGTATTAGGGAAGTTTTCAACTATAATCTCTTCAAATATTTTCTCAGTCCCTTTCTTTTTCTCTTCTTCTTCTGGGACCCCTATAATTCGAATGTTGGTGCATTTGATGTTGTCCCAGAGGTCTCTGAGACTGTCCTCAGTTCTTTTAATTCTTTTTTCTTTACTGTGCTCTACAGTAGTTATTTCCACTATTTTATCTTCCAGGTCACTTATCCTTTCTTCTGCCTCAGTTATTCTGCTATTAATCCCATCTAGATTATTTTAAATTTCATTTATTGTGTTGTTGATCATTGCTTGTTTCCTCTTTAGCTCTTCTAGGTCCTTGTTAAATGTTCCTTGCATTGTCTCTATTCTATTTCCAAGATTTTGGATCATCTTTACTATCATTATTCTGAATTCTTTTTCAGGTAGACTGCCTGTTTTCTCTTCATTTGTTAGGTCTCATTGGTTTTTACCTTGCTCCTTCATCTTCTGTGTGTTTTTCTGTCTTCTCATTTTGCTTATGTTACTGTGTTTGGGTTCTCCTTTTTGCAGGCTGCATGTTCGTAGTTCCCGTTATTTTTGGTGTCTGTCCCCAGTGGCTAAGGTTGGTTCAGTGGGTTGTGTAGGCCTCCTGGTTGAGGGGACTAGTGCCTGTGCTCTGGTGGATGAGGCTGGATCTTGTCTCTCTGGTGGGCAGGTCCACATCTGGTGGTGCGTTTTGGCGTGTCTGTGGCCTTATTATGATTTTGGGCAGCCTCTCTGCTAATGGTTGGGGTTTTGTTCCTGTCTTGCTAGTTGTTTGGCATAGGGTGTGCAGCACTGTAACTTCCTGGTCGTTGAGTGAAGCTGGGTCTTGGTGTTGAGATGGAGATACCTGGGAGATTTTCGCCATTTGATATTACTTGGAGCAGGGAGGTCTCTTGTGAACCAGTGTCCTGAAGTTGGCTCTCCCACCTCAGAGGCACAGCCCTGATGCCTGGCTGGAGCACCAAGAGCCTGTCCACATGGCTCAGAGAAAAAGGGAGGAAAATTAGAAGGAAAGAAAGAAAGAAAGAGGGTAAAATAAAATAAAGTAAGATAAAATAAAATAGTTACAAAAATAAAAATAATTATTAAGAAAACAAATATTTTTAAGTAAAAAAAAAAAAAAGAAAAAAACCCCAGTCAGAACCGTAGGACAAATGGTGAAAGCAAAGCTATACAGACAAAATCTCACACAGTAGCGTACACATACACACTCACAAAAAGTGGAAAAGGGGAGAAAATAATATATCTTGCTCCCAAAGTCAACCTCCTCAATTTGGGATGATTCGTTGTCTATTCAGGTATTCCACAGATTCAGGGTACTTCAAGTTGATTGTGGAGCTTTAATCTGCTGCTTCTGAGGCTGCTGGGAGAAATTTCCCTTTCTCTTCTTTGTTCACAGAGCTCCCGTGTTTCAGCTTTGGATTTGGCCCTGCCTCTGCGTGTAGGCCACCTGAGGACATCTGTTCTTCGTTCAGACAGGACGGGGTTAAAGGAGCCTCTGATTCGGTGGTTCTGACTCACTCAGGCTGGCGGGAGGGTGGGGTACAGATATAGGGTAAGCCTGTGGCGGCAGAGCCCAGCATGACCTTGCACCAGCCTGAGGTGTGCGCTCTGCGTTCTCCCGGGAAACTTGTGCCTGGATCACGGGACCCTGGCAGTGGCGGGCTGCACAGTCTCCCCAGAGAGGAGGTGCAGATAGTGAACTGTGCTCGCACACAGACTTCTTGGTGGTGGCAGCAGCAGCCTGTGTCTCATGCCCGTTCCTGGGATCTGCGCTGATAGCCGCGGCTTGTGCCTGTCTCTGGAGTTCCTTTAAGCAGCGCTCTTAATCCCTTCTCCTGGCACACCAGGAAACAAAGAGGCAAGAAAATGTCTCTTGTCTCTTTGGCAGCTCCAGACTTCTCCCAGACTCCCTCCAGGCTAGCCGTGGTGCACTAACACCTTCAGGCTGTGTTCCCGCTGCCAGTACTCTCCCGGCATCAGACCAAAGTCTGAGCCTCAGCTCCCAGCTCCGCCCGTCCCCGTGGGTGAACAGAGAAGCCTCTTGGGCTGGTGAGTGCTGGTCGGCACCGGTTCCCTGTGTGGGAATCTCCCCGCTTTGCCCTCCTCACCACTGTTGCACTCTCCTCCGTGGCTCTGAAGCTTCCCCCCTCCGCCACCCGCAGTCTCTGCCCGTGAAGGGGCTTCTAGTGTGTGGAAACCTTTCCTCCTTCACAGCTCCCTCCCACTGGTGCAGGTCCAGTCCCTATTCTTTTGTCTCCTTTTTTCTTTTTTCTTTTGCCCTACCCAGGTATGTGGGGAATTTCTTGCCTTTCGGGAGGTCTGAGGTCTTCTGCCAGCAATCAGTGGGGGTTCTATAGGAGCAGGTCCACGTGTAGATGTATTTCTGATGTATCTGTTGGGAGGAAGGTGATCTCCGTGTCTTACTCTTCCACCATCTTCTCCAGCAGACCCCATCTTATTTTTGATGAAAACAGATGTCAACTCACTGAAGGCAGAGTTAGGATGCTAACATCCTGTCTTTTAAAATAGTTGCTTTTAGATATTTTCCACATATCTGTCTCCATGGAAACTGGATAAGGCCACGACCAGCCAGAAGTAAGCAGTTTCCCATTTAAAGTCACTTGTTGGTTGTCAGAGGGGATCTGGCTCTGCAATTCAGGGTGCTACCACAGCTTAAGTCTGCAGGAATTTAGTAAATAAATATGTGAACAAGAAGGGTTTTTTGTTTGTTTGTCCGTTCAGTTTTACTTTCAGAAGTTTTCCTTTGCAATTACGGAACAGAAAAAATTGACCTTGGTCTTTAAGCTTTGGTAAATATGTGAGTGTAATGGTTAGACTTGTATTTATCACCTTTATTTGAAAGGCAGTGACTTTGGTTAGCATTGTAATTTAAGGTTCCCCAAAGAGGAATCATTCCTTACTATGAGCAATATCATAAACTTTAAAGTATTCTGGAAATACATTTTTACAACCACCGTGGTTATATCTTAACTTGTAGCAAGGAATTCCATCTTGCCAAAAATATGAAATCATTTGTTATGCTGGCAGTGTAAGAACATAATAATAAGGTGTTTATAATAGTTTCATTCTTGCTTTATAATACTTTGAACTCCAATAAAGAAACAAAATACATCCATTTCAAAAGTTTTTTAATATAAAAATTAGCAGGACAGGCATATGGAAATTATATTTAAATTTCAAAGGATATTTTCTTTCAATTTAGTAGTGAATCATTAAGGTAACCAACAAGCTATTTGAAGTTATTTCCATAGCACTGAAGTTAAGAATTCTTCTCCATGTATCTATATCAGTATTTAAATGGAAATGTATTTTTGAATATCTTTACTCGATAGAGATATGGAAGATTATATTTTGACTTATTAACCAATTTTCTCCCCCATCCTATGTTCTTATGCCCCTTCACCCACTTTCATTTGATTAAATGATTAGGTAGACAGTTATGCAGGATTGCCTAAAGGAAAGGTTGACAGAAGAAAATGGAGAAAAGGGTAATCAGTTTTAGACTCTTGAGCCTTCAAAAGGCTGGCCCTCAGGGTAACTGAAAAGAATATCAGATTTGGTTAAAAAAATTTTAAACCCCAAAAAATAACCCAAATATGATAGATAAGAGCCAGGCTACTCTCCAGGCTGGGCAGAAGTCAAAGGGGAAACAGTGAGAAGTTAGAGGTGGGCAGGTCCAAAATAAGGTAGTCCCTTGTTGAGCCCCCAGGCTAACTGTGCCAGCTGTAAGTTTGTTTACTCTCAGCTCCAAATCCACCTTCATTGCCCTGCTTGTGACACTGGAACATATATCCCTTGTCAGCTGGCTGGATGTTCAGCTCTATCTGCAGAGGGCACTAGTGGAGGATGGAGCCTGTCTTTCTGGTTCCAGTGATGCTCCTGCCTTGCCTTAGTTTGGCAGCAGTGAATGGTCAGTAGGAATGGGGACCCCCAGCTGTGCTCACCCCCAGCCAGATTCAGTGCCACCAACCCTGCAGGCAGCTTTCCAGAGAGTTCCATGGAGCAGCACCTACCAGTGGGCAGCCTCCCCTGGTCCCAGAGAGGGCAGTTCCTAGTGGGCAATTCCCAGCACACCACTCTTACATGCTGATTTCCAGCAAGTCTACAGCACAGTACCTCAGGACATTTCTCTGGCTTTCCAGTGAGGTCTGGACCTCAGCCTAGGATGAGGGTGTCCTCTTCTATTTTGTTCCTTTCTTGGGTGCTCTGCCTCAGTCCTATAAGTAGTGACTTCCCTATCTGCTCTTCTTATAGTCTTTAGATTTCTCTTCCCCTCCTCAGTAGATAATACCCTATTATTAGTAGTAATTCTCAAACAATTCTTTTTTTTTTGCGGTACTCGGGCCTCTCACTGTTGTGGCCTCTCCCGTTGTGGAGCACAGGCTCCGGGCACGCAGGCTCAGCGGCCATGGCTCATGGGCCCAGCCGCTCTGCAGCACGTGGGACCCTCCCAGACCAGGGCACGAACCCGTGTCCCCTGCGTCGGCAGGCAGACTCCCAACCACTGCGCCACCAGGGAAGCCCTTAAACAATTCTTTATGTGAAACCTTCCCTGTTGAAATCAGTTTGGTTTCTGTCCCCTGAATAGACCCTCACTGAAACAGATTTGGTTCCAGGAATGTCCAGGAGAAGCCATAGAGATGGCATTTGGAAATTGATTTGACTGTACCCTTGGAACCGAGCCCACTGTTGGGTTGTTTGCCAATAGGACAGAGGATGATAGTAATCCATGGCATGCAGTGGCCTCACAGTTAGTCAGTTGTCACCTGGATGAAGAGCCAACTGAAGCGAGTACCCTGGAAGCTTGAGTGGCTGCTACACTTGACTGTCAGGCAGTATGAAGACCACGAGGATGGTGGGGTGGGTGGGTCCTTTAGATGCACTGGGGCACTTACAGAGAGACAATGTCAAGCCTGGGTCCTTTAACTCTCAGCTCAATTCATAGTCTAAGAGCCAGAAAGATTCCATGTCAGCCATAATAGAATGTATTTCTTGCTACCACAGCACTGGTATGGCTGATAATCAAACACAAGTCTAATTGATCAGGTTGATCAATTGTAAATTGATTTTGAAATTGTAAATTGTAAATCAGCTGAATTACAATGTCAGCTGAATGTACATTTCACCAAGTTTCTCATGCAAAAGTTAGAAAAAAAGATTAGGATACTAAAACTCCAAGTAGGGACATGTTGTTGGACCCAGATAAAACTGACAGTCTTGAAATTCATCTCACTCTGAGCCATCATTGCCAGTGGAAGTAGCTTGAAACCCTGCATCTGAGAAGATAAGACTTCTTTTGCTTCAAAACTCTATACTAACCTCACCTAGGACAGATGAGGGGTAATATCTTAAAAAGGGCTGCTCATTCCTCTTAAGACTCACAACAGTGAGCTTTAAGTCAGCAACAAGGGTCATATCTCAATATGATCCAGGGGAACTTGTACATTTCCCTATCTGCTCTTCATCAAAAGAATTGCATCAAAAGATTTTGCTATTCCATATCAGCAGCAACCCAGAGAACATGTGCAGGAGTGGATTCTAAGGGTGTCAGGCCAACAAGGATGAAATATAGCACTATATCAAGCTGAATTCATTCAAATGTGTGTACTTACTAGAGAGTCTAGATTTAGTATATTAGTTCATGCAGCTGGAGGTATACTAAAACCTGGACTCAATGGTGGCCTACATTTAATGAGGATAAAATGCCAGAGCTTCTCTTGCTTGTGGAGGAGGAAATTCAAAGGCTTGGAGAGACAAGAATGCTGGGATAGATTTACCATGGGTGATCTGCACACTCACTTCCCAATTTCATTTAGCAAGAACACTCAGAAGCCATTTCTTTTCATACCACACAGGACCCTGTGGGACTCCTGGGCACAAAAGGCTTTCTGTGTCCCCCATTTCTTTGATTATAGGAAATAGGTTTCATTCAGCCTCCATGACCTTCCCTGAGTTCCAATTGGCAGATTTAAGCAGTCGCTAATTAGGGAAGGGAGGGCATGCGGAGACAAGGGAGGAGCAGTCAAGAGGAACAATAGTTCAGCCTTGGGGAAGGGTCCTGGCTCCCCATTAAGGGGTACACACAATATCTTTGAGCTGTTTTGCAGATACTGAAACACCCACCAGGTGGGAGAAGTTAACTGTATGCTGCCCACAAGCACGTAGACCGCAGACCGGTTGGAACCAGAAGGTTGATGATGCTGACTCCCGATTACCTCACCACCAACCAGTCAGAAGAATGTCCATGAGCTAATGACGCCCTCTTTGAACCATTCCCATAAAACTCCTCACTATCCACTCCAGGTAGGGACACAAGAGTTTTGACGGCATTAGCCTGCTGTGGCCCCCTTTGCCTGGCAAAGCAATAAAGCTATTCTTTTCTACTTCACTCAAAACTCTGTGTCCAAGATTTAATTCAGTGTCAGGATACAGAGGCCAGGTTAGGCTTCACTTTCACTAAAGCAGTGAGAAACACATTGGAGAGGGGAGAACCAGCATCCTTGAAGACCTTACAGTTGCTCTCCTTTGTAGGCCAGATATGACACTGAAAGTACAAGGTTCCAGTGTGGATGATGTGATCCCAGAGGAGCAGAGGCCAAGAGGCAGCCCCTGACCACCAGAGACAAGTTGGGAGCATTTACCATAAAGGATGGCAGGGATGTTTACTGTTAATGAGAATGCCTGGCCCACAGAGATCTCTGATGGTAGTTAATTGATTGGGGTGTTCTTGGGGAAAGAAACATGTGGTCATCCTACTAGAGTATTCCTTAATCCATATAACAGAAAAGACACTCTAGTAACTCAAAAATGTGATTTGAGTTACTGTTGCCCTCAATTTAGAGTCACCGCCTCTCACATAGTTTCCAGACGTTGGTCAATTCAAAGACCAAATGCTCCTTAATTAGTGGGAAAGCTGGGGCTCCTTGAGGAAGGGCCCTGAAACATTGCTATACCTATGCAATAAATAAAATTTATAAAATAAATATAAAATAAATAAAATTTCCTCCAGCCCTTCTCCAGAGAGTCCTGCAGCTATCTATTAGGGTGACTTCTCACAGAGAAGAAGGAAATACACAGGCTTTCAGGGAATACTGGACACCAGTCATAAACTGACTCTATTTCCTAGAGTCTTATAATGCCACCGTGGTACACTAATCAAAATGGGTTTTTGTTTGTTTGTTTGCTTCTTTGAGGGGGGAGGCATATTAGCCCAAGTTAGACTTACAATGGGCCCAGTTGTTCCACTGGCCTGGTGATATTTCTCTCTAGTACCTGAATATTTAATTGGAATTGCCACAATTGGCAACTGACAGAATCATCAGACTGGGTCTCTGAATCTTAGGGTGAGGGAATGTTTATATGTTTTGCTCATTGATATGTCTCAAGTGCCTAGAATAGTGGCTGGTACATAGTAGGCATCTAGTAATTAAATGTTAAATGAAAAAATGAACAAATGAATGAACTACATATTAAGACATACAGTCTTAAACTTCAAAATAATAGTTACTTTCTTGTCCAAATATCTACACTTATTTATCTACAAAATTTGTTTTCTTATTAACAGTACCTAACTTTGGTAAATGACCATTCAACTTCCTTATCGTTAGAAAGATTTCTGTAAATAATTTGTAACCAGTGATTACTTCCCCAGTGCCTAAGGGTCACTGAGATTTAGAAAAAGTTTTTAAAATCCTGAATTTTGTGTTTTCAGTTTTTTGAGAGGTCTTGGTTTTATCCCAGCCTCGTCAGGATTAGGGAACTACTTTCCTTTCTTTCCTGTAGCCCAGCTCTGTCCCCACTTTCACCCACACATTAAAGGGCCATTTGTGTTGAAGTTTGTTTTTGGTTGGGCACTAGCAGTAAAAGAGCAGGTTAGGAGTCACAGGGAAAACCTGACTTATCTGCTTCTTTTAACCTATGACCTTCCCAGCTCTGCTGCTAAGCTAAAGTGTCCCCAAATATATGTATTTGGAGAGAATAAGAACAAGCATCACTCGAACTGAAAGTTTCTCAAAGTAGTTCCTTACCAATATTAGCACCAAACTTGTACTTAAGATAAAAAGTAAATAAAAAGCTAGCACACTGACCTGAGTGATGTAGATGATTTTGTGCAGCTGGATTAAGATCTGCTGAATAGGATCACTGATCTGACGTACTTTCCTCTGGGACACAGCAATTCCTGCAGATGCTGTGGATGACAAATTCTGCAGTTAATCAAGACCCTTTTCCCCTTCACAAGTGGTATTAAGTGGAAAATGGGGTAAAATTCTAAAAAAAAATACTCTTATCCTACCAATTAGAAAATATGTACAGACCTTGTTACACTTCAATATTTTATGATATGGGATGCACAATTCTTTCCTTCTACTTCTTAGACCTCTAAGTAACATAATAATGTTATCATTTGTAACATCTTAAAGACTGTTTATCACTTGGAAATTTTGCCTGCAATTACACCAGGCTGCCACAAGGTGTCAGTGGTGTCTTGGATACTGTGGCCATTGAAAAGCTGGGCTTCAGATATGTGCAGTTAAGAGATTATCACACTTAAAAATTTTAAATTCATTTGCCCTCAGTAGCAAATAAAACTAATTTTATTAAAACTACTAAAATGCAAATAGTGAATAGGCAATCTTAAAGAGCAAACAAAAGAAAAATAATTTGTAATAATCAAGGGTTTGAAAAGTATGTTACTTTCCAACCCTTGATTATTTCAAATTATAATTTTCACTGAGATTTCTCTTCAGGTCTAAATAAGACACATCTATAATTTATCCTGAATTCTCATCACAGAGCCACATCACTTTCACAGTTCTAGGCTAGCTTGGTATCAAACTGCATATAAGCTGCTTTCCCAGATTCACATGTCATAGCCACAAGTGGCCCATTCTTAACTTTGAGGAATGTAAAGCTATTTAAAGGAATGGACTTGACCCCTGTATTAGCCACAAGGTCCCCTCTGCCTCCTCTCACCCTCAGATCCACACTAGAGAAAATGGAAGAGAGACTTCAGATATGTGGATGTATATTATTCTCTCTCCCACATTCCTGCTCTTTCCCTTCCTCCTGATAACATGTAGCATACTTTCTGAAATAACATTTTTCTTGCCAATTTCTCTTTTAAAGAAAATTTCCAAAGTCCTTCTTTTCTTACCTCCAGACAACTTTGTGCACATGAAATTAAATGTGAATACAATCATTGCTTTAGCAACAGCTAAGATTTTGAAAAATGATTCTTATATAAATGCTTTCTGAGAAAGTTTGCATATTTTACCATAAAAACTTGTTTTCAAAACATTTATAGAGAAAATTTAATGTGGCCATTAAAAGATCCAACTTGTTTTATTATTAGCATACCAAAATGTATGTTTAGGACACAAACCACAAAAAAGAAAATAAATATAACATTGAAAGAAATATTATTTTCCTTATGGGTATGTTTACTGAGTTTGTTGAGAAATTCACACAAGAAATCATCTAGCTCTAGCTCATCTTCATTTAATACCCTGTTTAAATGTTTGCAATTTAAAGGATCTACCTCCTCTAGGAACTGTGTCTAACTCCTTTTAAGCAACAATTACTTGCCATTAAGATGAGGTTTAGTAAATTACCCTTAGGGTAAAAATGTGAAGATAAATCAGAAAGAATTAAGGTAGCTCTGAAATAGAAAACAGAGAGCTGGAAGTATCTGCTCCAGCCTGAAGAGATGGCCAAGAGTACATATGTCATATTTTCTACAATGGTGCTTCTTTGCAGAAACAATTCTTAAAATGTAATTATTTGTTTGTCTAGACTGATATCCAAAACTAATGTGGCCAAGTTGATGTTGCTATTGGAAGACTAACTTTGTATTTTCTGAAACTGGACGGCTTTTGATCACACTTATGTTGATTACTTTATGTTTTTGGTATATGGACTTTCATTCATAGGTAATGAGTTAAAATCTCACAGCATGGCAGAGAGTTCTTAGATTTGTGATGACATTTTGAGTGGGATGTCTACCTTGCCACAAGAATGTATTCATCTGTGGCTAGATATAAAAACAGAGACAGTTAGCTAGAATGTGTGCCTTCTGAATTACTCAATATACAAAATTGCTTAAAATTATTTTCCTTAAGACCTTTGACCATAAGGTAAGTCCTTGAGTTTTGAAAATAGTTTTGGTTGCTTACTCGCTAAAAAATAAATCCTAAAATGTGTAATTACACATGCCCATCGTAAAACAAGCAAAGAAATGTAAAACAACCTAAGTATCACAGAAGAGACTTCGAGGGTCCCTGGAACCACCACCCATCAGCCACCTCCCCAGAAGAAACCTCTGATATCAGCTTGGTGTGTTGCCTTCCAGTTACTTTTCTCTTTACGTACTTCAGTGTGTATCTTCAGAACAATATTTTTCAAACTGTGGTTGAGTCCTAAATCTGTTTAATGAGTCATGACCAGCATTTTGAAAAATGGAATGGAATGGCATGAAATAAAATAGAATAGGATATAAAAATTTCAAAGTGCATTGCATGTAGTAAGGATCCACCCAGTCGAGATATAAAATGTGTGTCTTACTAAGTGTCATTTCCAAAAAGACTTACTTCCAAAAAGACTTTGAAAGCTACTATTGTAGAAAATCTATAGTATTATCTCATGCTTTATTTCCCTCTTTTTAAATAAATGGTGACACATTATAAGACTGTTTTACAATGTTTATTCTCAGCCTGTCATGGAGATTCTTTTTTATCAACACACCCAGTTATAGCTTATTCTTTATGACCACTATTGAACAGTATTACATGTCCTGCATGCATTATAGTTTCTTAGTCACTTCCGTCTTGATGGGAACTTAGTTTTTTTTTCAATTTCTCATGATTATAAATGATGCTGCAGTGGGTATATATGTGCGTGCCTCACTGTGCATAGTACAAGGGGTCTTTAGGGTAAATAAGGAGAAATTAAATAGCTGGGCCCTTTGATACACATATTTCCTATTTTAACAATTACATTTTAAAGTGGCTGAATCAATTTGCACTCTGATCAGAAGAGAATCCATTTTTCTATATCATGATCAACACTATAATCAAACTTTTCAATTTTGCCAAGCTGATTTTGTTTTATTTTTTGTTTATCTGAATGCTGATGAGGTTATTGTACTTCTTTGGTGATTTTCTGTTTGTGTCCCAAGCTTTTTTTTCTTACTGATTTGTAAGTGCTCTTTACATTGTCTGACTACTAATCCTTTTATTGTATTTTACATGTTAAAAGTATTTTCACCTACTTTGTTACTTCTTTTCAATTTAAAGGGTGGACAAGTGGTTAGGAATCTACGCTCTCACTGCCAAGGGCCTGGGTTGGATCCTTGGTTGGAAAACTAAGATCCTGCAAGTTGGGGAGCATGGCAAAAAAAAAAAAAAGACATCATAGAAGCTGATCATATTCCAACGTCAGTCATATATAGTATGCTCATGATTCATATCTATATGGTTCCTACTGCGAAAGATAGAAAGCATTTGGTCTCATTAAAATTTAAATAAAATCAAAGTTTACATTGGAATACTTTATATTCAGTTTATGGTTTTTATTAAAATAGTGAACTTAATTAGTGTTTTAAAACTTAGAAGGCAACTACAAAATTCATTATAAGAGGCAATTTACTTAGGGTGTAAAAAAATTTATATTTGGTAGCTTACTGTGTGGTTAGCATGACATTAAACAGCTACATTTCCCCTCTGTGGTGGTGGGTAGGAGGACCTGGAGGAGGTGTTGGCAAGGGTTTTACACATTTAGTCTCATGTGATCCTCACAACTATTCTGAATGGTAGTTGTTTCTATCCCCATTTTATAGATGACTGAAATTAACGAGATTGTCCAACCAAGACTGAAGAACTGGGACATGCAACAAGGTGGGCCCTAAACTCTACACTGACTTAGTCTCCTAACTTGTCACTGGGAGACCATGAAATTATGGACAATATAACATAATATAGATGCTCCTTCCCACACCTGAAATACTACTTTTTTCTTAAAAGGAGTTGCTACTTTTAACATGCTCTGACTATACCTTTGAACATTTAATGGATCAAATATTTTTGGAAAGCATGTACAAATAATAAACTGGAAGCATTATGTCTTTGTAGCCTGTGCAGTGCACTATATCTGCTTTATTATCTCATGGCACATTACAATAGCCAAGTTAGTTGCCCATTACTCGTTCTTTGAGACTTGATTTACATCATATATCCAGTCTATTGAAACCACAATTCACAACACAAACTCTGAAACTGTTAATTACTATAAATTGAACAAAAGATGGATTACTCATGTTCCCCCAATTGACCACGATATAGTATCAACCTACTATTTTTCTGAATTCTTTCTGCTAAGAATCAGGAATTTTTGAACAACTGGAGAAGAGAAAGTGTTGAGCAGGAGCTCCCTGAAAAAGTAAAAAAAATAGTTTCCTTTTATAAAGGGGGCTAAAACATACATGGCTTCTCCATATGGGACCAACTGCCCTGTTGAAAGACAACCTTTTAAATTTAAGTACAGTGAACAGATTTGCTCTGGTCTCTTTCCTCTACTTTTGTGAAAAGGAAATAAAGTAACTGAATTGTAGCTTAAATCTGCAAATTCTCAGCAATGAACCTCTGTGCCCAGCAGCATAGAAGGCAGCAAAATTAGACAAAGAACGTTGCATTCACAAGGGGTTCATGGGAGGTCCATTTAGAGGGCCATGGTTGAAGGACAGAGAGCTGATGCAAACATTTCATCTGAGAAGCCCATGAAGAATGAATAGGCTTTCAGTAGGCACAGGACATGGATTTGGTGTGAGGGAGGGTATATTTGAGTGGCAGCTTCTGAGTAGAAAAACAGTTTCAGCAAAGGACAGGAGTCAGCTAAGTGAGTGCCACATCTGGAGAACGGCAGAGTGTTCAGTTTTCCCTGTGTGCAGTACCATGAAAAGGTATAGTACTGGGTACATCTGCAGAGGGAGCCAGGCACCACAGCAGATGGTGATTTCAGGAAAGGTGATCTCATGAGAAGAGGCCTAGGGCCTAAGTCAGGCCCAGCATGGAGCAGCACATGGTGACTGTCTGTGGGGAGCAGGAGGTGAGGAGAGGCTGAAGCTTGGACCTGAGTTGTTAAATGACTCCCTCCGTGGGAGAGAGGGAAGTGAGAGAGAAGATGATGACCAGGAGGTGTGGGCATGGAATCTTTCCCAACACAGACCAATAATAGATGGTTCCACAGTCAGGTAGAAATTATTAGGAAGAGACTCAAGGTTCTGGGTCTAGTCCCCCCACAGTCCAGCCCCTGGTAGAACTTCCGACAAGATGACAGGAAGCTGCAATAAAGCCTCAGCACCTTTCACCCTGGGTGACCAGGTTCCTTCCACTCCCTTTCATTCCAGCTTCAGAAACAAGCTGTTTAAATGCCAAAGAAGCAAGGCCGCTTTGAGGTCCTTCACTCTTGAATGCTGGCTGAATCACCTTTACATAATGCATCTCACATCTTGTTCAGGCTTAATTTGTGTGTGTGTGAGGATTAGAGTTTCATCCTATTCCAAATTCTCTATGTCTTTATTTTTTTAAAAATATATAATCTCAGGATATTTAAAGTTGCTAATCCCCTTAAAATGACTACATAATACACACAGCAAGATGCTGTGTGAAGAATTCACTGTTGTATTATTTCCCACACTTACTTTTGACCTCATGAACCTCCTGTTATCAAGAAGCAGAGTGAGGCAAGCACTGCCCCAAGATGGGGAGGTAGAGAGGAACCAGGGAACAGAAAGCATACGTTCCTGGACTTTAAAAGCATTAGTCTAAGCAGAAGGCAGAGAGATTCACAGGACCTGTAGCTGAACAAACTCTTCTTCCTGCCCCTCCTGGATAAGATAAAGCTTCTTTGAGGAGGAAGGACGAAGACATACGAGAAGGAAAGAAGGTCTCAGAAGAGATTCAAATTCCAGCTCACTTGGGCAAAGTCTTCGGTGGGGGCAGTGAGGAGGGCAGAGATGTTTGATAGAAGTCTCTACTTTTGGGGATTCAAGAGTGGAAAGGCTGGGGGCGCAGTTCCCACAGCGAGCTCTGAGAGGTCCTAGCCATGCAGATGTTCCCTGCACCATATGACCTGGGATGGAATGGGGCAGGAGAGACAGCTTCCTGGGGTGTCAGAGGCTCAGCCCCCAAGTCTCCAAACCCAGAGAGTGTGGAAGAGTAGGCTAACCTTCCCAGACCCCTGAGAAGGTGAGCTGACAGAGCAAGAAGCTTGCCCCACAGAAGTCCTGCCTTCATGTCAAGGGGACACAGACAGAAATGGGAACATGTACTGGGAGCTGGAAGTCAGGGAGGGCTGTGCCCACTTCTCAGGACAGCAACATGGAAGGGTGACCCCCACTCAGTACTCAGAGCAGATACCAGCACAGGCAGGCTCAAAGCCTCAGTACAATGATGCCAACTGAATCCTTGGAACAAAAATACCACTCAGGGAAGAAGAAGAAGAAAGAGAAGTGCAATTCTGTTTGTCTGACTTTAAGCCTGATATGATAAAGAAATCACCAACACATTGAAATTTGCCTTTAGGCTAATTGATTATGTTTTCTGAGATGTGGAATAGGGGCTTAATATAAAAATTAAGTTCAGTTTTGGGAAAATATAGAAAGTTAGACTTTTTTCCCCCTGAATTTGTGGCCTAAAAATAACATGCATTTGGCCTATTCCATATAGCTTGGCCCTTATCCATTGACTTAGTTGTTCTTATACTATGCTACAATCACTAACCAAGTCATATTGGCTCCCTTTATTCCTACTAGAGGGAACCTTTTTTTTCCTGAAAGTCAACTCTATTGAAGCTCAGAATTCTCAAGAAGAAAATATTGTGCTGTGAAAATACACTGTGTTCAGCACTATGTATGCAAAAGCTAACCAATCAAACTAAAAGGAACAGAAAGAAAAGATAGGAACCCTCTTCTCATTCAATTACCTGGACAAGAAAAATTTATCTCAATCATGGAAAACAGACAAAATGATCATTGCTTGATTCTCTGATATCATGTTATGACATTTTCTAATAGCTTTACTTGATTCTAATCTAATACTCTTAATCCACACCGATAAAGGTGAAGGCAGTTACAGTCCTGTAGAGTTAGTGGTTAACCTATAGAAATTGACATGTTGGTATGACTTTATAGGCCAATCAAGACGTTAATCACAAAAATGATATGCCTTTATTGCCCCACAGAAAATTTGCCAATCTTATGCTTAATTTAGCAATGTTGCTTCAGCTTTTCTTTACTATATATATACTTATTGTACTATATATATATACTATATATACTTCCACAACTATAAAAATATACTTATACAACTATAAAAATCCCTGTCTCCAAATGCTCTTGAACAGGCTCTTCTGTCCTCCATCTGGTTCCATCATTAAGGGAATTTAAATAAAACTAGGATTATTGCTAAAAAATAACTTTAAGAATTGTGCTTTTTGGCTTCCCTCATGGCATGGTGGTTGAGAATCTGCCTGCCAATGCGGGGGACACAGGTTCGAGCCCTGGTCTGGGAAGATCCCACATGCCGTGGAGCAACTAAGCCTTTGTGCCACAGCTACTGAGCCTGTGCTCTAGAGCCCGTGAGCCACAGCTACTGAGCCCACATGTCACAACTACTGAAGCCCACGTGCCTGGAGCCTGTGTTCCACAGCAAGAGAAGCCACCACAATGAGAAGCCTGCATGCTGCAATGAAGAGTAGCTCCCACTTGCCACAATTAGAGACAGCCCATGCACAGCAACAAAGACCCAACATAGCCAAAACTAAATAAAAAATAAATAAATTAAAAAAAAAGAATTGTGCTTTTTGACTCCAATGTGGTAAGAAACAATAAGTAGCTTCTTATAGATAAATAAGAAACTTATAAATAAATAAATTTTAATTAACATGTCATCTAAAACATCCCAAATAATCTATGGAATCCACAGTGAGGAATGTCAATTAACAATGAATGAGATCTCAGCTGTATTGGAGGGCAGGAAGGTGGTCCAGACAGAAGAGGTCTCTTGCCTGTTTCTCATTACTATTCGCTCACCAGTCACCATCTGCAATACCCAAATTACTGTATGACAACAATTCAAAGGGTAGTTGTAAGCACTCTGAAACTTTTTTAAAATAATAAATAAATAATTATTATTATTTTTGGCTGTGTTGGGTCTTAGCTGCTGCGCACGGGCTTTCTCTGGTTGTGGCGAACGGGGGCTACTCTTTGTTGCAGTGGGCGGGCTTCTCACTGCAGTGGCTTCTTTTGTTGTGGAGCATGGGCTCTAGGCACACAGGCTTCAGTAGTTGCAGCACGCAGGCTCAGTAGTTGTGGCTCGTGGGCTCTAGAGCACAGGCTCAATAGTTGTGGCTCACAGCGTCTAGAGCAAGGCTCAGTAGTTGTGGTCAATGGGCTTAGTTGCTCTGCAGCATGTGGGATCTTCCTGGACTAGGGTTTTAACCCATGTCCCCTGCATTGGCAGGTGGATTCTTAACCACTGCAGCACCAAGGAAGTCCTGAAACCACTTTTTGAATCTCAGTAATCATTAATAATGGCAATTTGGAATTTGAAAGCCCTGCTTTTCTACATTGACTCAATTATTTGTACACTAAGCTACAATCATCACCCAAGCCACATAGACCTCCCTTTACTCCTACCAGAGGGTGGTGTAGCTTTCTTCTCCTCCTTTCATTTAGCCTTTTCCCAGTGCAGAAACCCCTGGGGCAGGGTTGTGGGCTGCGTTAACAGCTAATTTGCAGTCTGCACTTGGGCTTGGATTGGGACCATCAATAACTTTTGTGAGATTGAGTACCTTTTTGAAAAGATATTGTCCTCCAAAGAATATGTAAAAATCTACAACTGGTCCACACTCCCCCAGTGCCTGCCTGGCATGAGGAACTAGGACACAATTCATCACTGATAGAGAAAATGTGTTATCTCCCACCTCTTCCCCAATCTGAAGTCTAACATTAAAATATCATTTTCCCCCTAGTCTTTAAGTAATCACAAGATTATTTATTCAGTTGCTCTCAATAGCAAGAATAAACAAGGGTTTAAACAGTGGTAGGTCTGCATCAGTTACAAAATAAGTAGTTTTCAGGGGCCTGATCTCAGAGGAAATACTCAAGATATATGCAAACTTTACTAAAGATGCTTATAATATGGTTGCAAAATATAACTAACATACCCAAATCCCAAAAAACAATATAGAAAAATATATAATTATATGTCAAATTGCATAGTGTAGACTAATATTATAAGAGTTTTGATTAAAGTCTGGTAAGCACATTTCACATGCTAAAAGAATTGCTATACAATAAAATTAGAGAAGGCGTTTACAAAAAATCACCTTGGCAATTGTGATATCTAGTATTAAGTATTCTATGTTAATAACTAACTTGAAAGCAAGCTACTGAAAGTTGCTCATAATAAGGACAACTAGAATATAGCTGTGCTGTCTGGAATATTTGGATGAAACACTGACTACTTTACATAGATGTAATCTTTATGAACAAAAGACAAGTATAAAAATAGATTCTCAGTCATCTAGTATGATAATTAAGAGCCTGGAAATCATGAAGAGAAAATTTCTATTCAAAATGCAGAGCATAATAATTCCCATCTATTAGTTCAGTGCCTGGGTGTTAGCTGCTGAAAAATGAAAAACCCAGCAAAGGAGGGAGAAACATCAGTGTTAATCCAGTCAAAGTTGGCCATAGTCTTAGTTGACATTACATTTGCATTTTAAATTTGGGTTTGACTGACACTCCCAAAAATTTACATTTGACCTACACAAATAGCATCCATAACATTAAAATGTACCCTATTAACTTGACAAAGAATAAGTTTCTCATCATATGTTTTGGTATGATTTAATTTTCACAAATATACAACATCATTTCCCCTATCTCAACAGGGAAGGACTATTTCTTTTATATATATAAAAGACCCTAGACATTTTTCCAATTCAAAATATCCAATTGTTTGATTAATTTGACTCTATAGACAACAGAACCAATAAATTATTTTTAAAGAACTGACACAAAATTAATATACAGAAATCTGTTGCTTTCTGTACACTAACAATGAACTATCATAAAGAGAAATTAAGAAAACAACCTCATTTATAATCACAACAAAAAGAATAAAATATCTCGGAATAAATTTAACCAAGAAATTGAAAGACCTATAATCAAAAAGCTAGAAGACATTGATGAAAGAAACTGAAGATGATACAAAAAAATGGAAAAGTATCCTGCACTCATGGATTGGAAGAAATAATATTGTTAAAATGTCCATACTACCCAATGCAATGTATAGATTTAATGCAATATCTATCAAATACCAATGACATTTTTCATGGAACTAGAACAAATAATTTTAAAATATATAGAACCACAAAAGATCCTGAAGAGCCAAAACAATATTGAGAGAAAAGAACGAAGCTGAAGGTATCATGCTCCCTGACTTCAGACTATACTACAAAGCTACAGTAGTCAGAAACAGTATGGTACTGGCACAAAAACAGACACATAGCTGAGTAGAGAGCCCAGAAATAAACCCACACACATGTGGTGACCTAATCTATGACAAAGGAGGCAAGAACATACAATGGGGAAAAGACAATCTCTTCAACAAATGATGCTGGGAAAACTGGATAGCTACAAGTAAAACAATGAGATTAGAACATTTCCTCACAACATATACAAAAATAAACTCAAAATGGAGATTAAAGACTTAAATGTAAGACTAGAAACCATAAAACTAGAAGAAAACATAGGCAGTACACTCTTTGACATAGGTCTTAGCAATATTTTTTAAATATGTCTACTCAGACAAGGCAAACAAATGCAAAAATAAACAACTCAGACCTAATGAAAGTTAAAAGCTTTTGCACAGTGAATCAAACTATAGACAAAAGGAAAAGACAGACTACTGAATGGGAGAAGATATTTGCAAATGGTATGTCTGGTAAGGGGTGACTATCCAAAATGAATAAAGAACACATACAATTCAATATAAAAAAATTAAAAATGGACAGAGCACCTGAATAGACATTTCTCCATAGAAGACACACAGCTGGCCAACAGGCACATGAAAATATGCTCAACCTTGCTAATCAGGGAAATGCAAATCAAAACCACCATGAGAGATCATCTCACAACTGTCAGAATGGCTATCATCAAAAAGACAACACATAAATACCCTAGCACACTGGTGGTGGGAGTGTAAATTGGTTCAGCCACTATGGGAAACAGCATGGAGTTTCCACAAAAAATTAAAAATAGAACTACCATATGATCCAGCAATCCCACTTCTGATTATATATCTGAAGAAAACAAAAACACTGATTCAAAAAGATGTATGCATCCCAATGTTCATTATAGCATTATTTACAATTGCCAAGATGTGAAAGCAACTCAACTGCCCACTAACAGATGAATGGATAAAGAAGATGTGGTGTATATATACAATGGCATATTACTCAGCCATAAAAATGAATGAAATTCTGACATTTTCAGCAATGTGGATGGACCTAGAGAATATTATGCTTAATGAAATAAGTCATACAGAGAAGGACAAATACAGTGTATTTTCACTTACATGTGGAATCTAACAAATAAAGCATACAAATGAATAGAACAAAACAGAAATAGACTTACAGATACAGAGAATAAACTAGTGGTTACCAACGGGGAGAGGGGGAGGTGCAAATTAGGGGAAGGGGTTTAAGAGGTACAAACTATTACATATAAAATAAATAAGATACAAGGATGTAATGTACAGCACAGGAAATAGAGCCAATATTTTATAACTTTAAGTGGAGTATAATCTATGAAAATAGAGAATCAATGTACACCTGAAGCTAATATAATATTGTAAACCAACTATACTTTAATTTAAAAAATTATTCATCCAGAGAACTTTTGGACATAATTGAGTTTCCTGCAGCTAGAGGCACTTAAACAGCATAACGTTACATAGTAAGTAGATCAGGTATAAAAGGTATTCGTTTTCCAGTTTTCTTTTCTTTCTACTGATTATATCAAGGGTTAAGTTTCAGTATGGAACAAGTATGTCATCACCATCTTTGAGATATGAGCTAATGTTCATTTATAACAAATAAAACAGACCTCAGGATAAGCAGATAACAGTACCTACTAGAATTTAATAATGTTGTTTTGCTTAGATTTGCATTTATTTTTTATAATTGTCACCTATTATGGCAAGTGACGCTATTCTGGTTTCCCATTTGTAACAAAAATATAAACTTCCCTTTAGATAACTTTAAGTTGAGAAAGTAAATCAAATTAAAGAAATCGATATTTGGAAAATAGTAATATAGATGGTACTCAGATACAGCCAAATTTGTGCCATGGTAATCTATAAGTGACAAAGGTTAGGGAAATAGAGTTAAAATAATTAATATGTGTAAAAAGTGTTTATTCATTCATTGATTCCATGTTAATTACTGTTAATATTTTCATCCATTCAGTATAGAAATTCCTAAATTTTCAACTCTGTTGTCAGAGTTATTTAAACTCTGTTATTTAACCTAAAGAATATCTTATCAAATAATTTATACAATCTAGTTAGTATTAAAAGACAGAACAAGAGGATTTTTAATAGTGTTAACTTGAAACAGCTTCATGGTTATTTGTTTTATAGGAGTTTGGAGGTACATCAAATACTGCTGTATGACCACAATATGAACCTAGAAGTTCACATTTTAGGAGTACAATATAGGCAAGATCATATTCTAATACAGCCACTTAGCACTCTAAAATAATAGTTCTCACCCTTTGTTCTGCCATAGCACATGGAAAATGATGTTCACATACTAGATATAGTCCTGGGAGCATACCCAGGTTTTGACAAAATTCTCTCATCTCTGACAATTTTTTTCCAGAGCACTTAGGCAATACAGGACTATAGCTATTGGTTATACATAATGGAAAGAATACTAATTTGCAGAGAAGGTGATCTAAGTGGATGGGGCTGGTACCAGTTGTTTGTGATTTGATAAAGGAACCAATAGTCCAAGTTTACCCGCAACATTTTAAAAAGTATGACTTTTATAATATGCGGAAAAAGCATTTTGCATTAAGATGAAGAAAAAAAATTTTTGTTTTACTCGAAAGTGGAATAACTTGTAAGTAGTAACTCAAATTTCCTCATATGCATTACTGTGTTCTACAAGATTAGTTGAAACTAATCACTCCTTTATAGGTAAACTTTAGCATTCACTGACAACACTTAAAATGCTATAGTACATTCTGTTTTAAATTTAAAATATATGAATCAGTAAATTTTTAAAAAGTAGATGGTATAACAAGCTGTAGGTCTAAGAAATATAATATATTACATGTTAACTGTGCTAAATAGTTTGTTTAAATATCCAGAGATCTGATCAATTTTGCTGACATAAAGTCAAGTCTTAAACTAGCTAACTCAGCATACCCTTTAGGAAAAATAATTCTTATTATGAATCACAACTGAACTGCAAATTGCTTACATATGTATGTATTCTGCTATCACTATTATAAAATCAATCAACGACAATCATTTTAACTTCATGATTATGTTATGAACTTACCTTATGCCAAAATAGCAGGAGTAGAGCATGGTCAACATGACAGCTTTAGATATGTTAATAACAAAGCTATTTGTTTTTTGCATCTATGCTGATCGTGACAGATTGGCCCCAAACTGTCAATAACTCTTCCAAAGCAAATTTAATAAATGTGGAGACATGGACTAATATTACAGTAAATCAGTTCACATTTCCTTTGTTCACTATACCTATTAACTCTACAAAAGAATGTGAATTAAGGAAGCCAAAGTGAAAATAACATTAAGCAATAATTCCAAATTAACCAAAGTAGTAAAATAGAACTTTATACTCAAGTCATACACATATGTTAAAAGCACAGTCACTAAGTTTTTTTCCTGAATTGTCCAGGTTTAGTTAAAAACTTTACTGTTACTGTTGAACTTTGGCCCTCTTTAATAGAAATTAGAAATATTAAGGAATACACTCTTTTTTCTCAAACAATTACTATAAACTTTTATGTTTTAAGAATCCATAATTTTTACATTATTAGAGAAACAATGTGATATAACACTGCTTTAATTAAATACAAATACCTAAAGTTATCTGTGTCAGAGTAATGGAGATAGAATAAAAGATATGCTTACTCATATAATATAGGTGTAGAGCTTATAGAAATATGTATGTAAAACAAGGTTACTATTTTTTGTTAGTAGGTATGCACTGTAAGCATCAAAATTCAACTGGCTAACATTCCTACCAAGCAAAAATACAAATTTTAGTAAAACAGCCTATATATTTCATCAAATAAGTGAATACAGAAAGCATTTTGATACTGTTAACATGCCAAGCTAATAATGATGGACAAATAAAACAAGATTCTCTGGCTGACTGTACTAAAGTTACCTTTAGTACCTGACTGTACTAAAGTTACCTGTAACTAAAGTTAACTAAAGTTACTGTACTAAAGTAACTAAAGTTACTGTACTGAAGTTACTGTACTAAAGTTACTAGTTACTGTACTAAAGTTATCACAGCGGGAAGACTATGGGACTGCCACCCCATCACTAACTCGGCCTCTAGCTCCTTAACCTGGGCCCTGAGCATGAGGGGTGGCACTTTCAGAAGCAGGTAAAGAGGCAGCAAAGCTGAAGAAATAAAAGGGGGAAATATATGAAACTGTAATATGAATTGTGCTGAATTTCAGGGAGGCGTGTATGATGTTATTGCTGCCAACACTAAATTACCTGGCCTTGGTCTTGATCCTATTCCACCTGTGAAGTCTCTGAAAACAGAATTAGAAGGAGTTATTCAACTTGGCTTTGACTAACATTTACTGAAAGCTTATACCCCGCTATGGTTTACATAGGAAAATATAGGTTTATTTTTCCTCAAGACGCCCTCAAGAGTTTAATAAAGAGAGAAAATAGACATATGTGAACCCAGAGCAGAACTGACATTCTATGACCAAATGGAAGAACCTTGTCCTATCACAGTTGTTTATAAGCTCTAAGAATAATTACGAGCCTAAATCTTAGTACAGTACCTTGAATGATTTTGTTACTTTTAAAATCAAAATACTTATTTTGTATTAAAAAGAAAAACCATTAAAAAATTTTTATGTAGTATTTTCCATGCTTTATTCCTGCTGTCTTAAAGAAGAAACTATAACTCTTCCTATGAAATGAGATGATTTTTGCATTTAAGAGGACTATATTTTTCCTTAAGTTCTCAGTGTTATTAACATTACTTGTTTGCCCTACCCTAAAATTCTGGATTTCCTGAACATTTTGCAAGTTGGTCTCCATGGCTTCCACCTAGTGGAAGGGTCATTAGACCCTACTAAGGACAGCCATAAATAACCTTCAACCTTGTTTTTTCTAGTGTAATCTAAAGTCAATTTCTTAATAGTTTTTTAAATGAAATAAGAAACATCTCTGCCCTGACAAATGATAAGAACCATACTTAAATTTAATACAATGCAACAAAAGTACATCAAACATGTTTACATATGGCACATGTGTGTATATTGAGTTGGAATGAACATAGGGACTCAAATACAAATAAACATAATTGATAATTTTCTTACCCCAACCCTTTCATTTTAATCACAGAAGTTTTGATACATACATGAAACACATACCTAAGTTATGAAGCATAACAAATTTGGCACTCATCTACCCACCACTCGATTACTATAATAATACCAAAATCTGTGCATCCAACTGTGAGTTCCTTCCCTATCCATTCCCATCCTTCAAATCCCCTATCAAACCAGCCCTCTCTTGATTCTATTTACTTTTTGTGTCTCATTCCCAGCCCATATTTCCAGAGCCTTGAAAATTAAATGAAACTCGCCAGCTTTGCATAGGTAATACATTCTCCCAACACCTGGAATAAGGTGGCACGTTTAAATAAAGAAAAGGGATGCCTCCTTCTCTCAAATTTTCAAAGAGGGGCATAATCTCAGCAGTGCCCATATGCGTGTGGCAGAAGCTTCAGCACTGGGCTGAGGAGCAACTCATATCCTTGCATGAAGGCTATACATCAGGAAGGGCAAGTGCATAGCCCTGCCCCTTAGCCTTCTGGACAAGTCCAGCACTGTCCAACAGAAATACAATGCAAACTACACATTAATATTTAAATGAAATTTAAAATTCAGTTCCTCAGTCAAACTAGCTACACTTCAACGGCTCGAGTCACATGTCGCCAGTGGCCCCCGTACATGACATTGCATTCCAGACGCTTCTGTAGAAGATGTTAGTCATTGTCTTCATAAACATTATGACTGAGGCTTACAGACATGTCACACAGCTGCACAATACTTCATGGACCCCACTATCTTAAACGTTGAGGAGACACGGCTTTGGGAAAGATCCCCAGTGTTCTCCTTACTTGCTGCAAGTAATAAATACTTCCTTCTCCTGATCTTTGTCTTGGTTGTGTCTTTTGACTTGACACCCACTAAAAGAACACAGTTTGCAGGTGACAAATTTTGATGACTCTGGTGGGACCTCTCACCTAACCCCTTTGTGTTGCTCCAGCTCCCAAGAGGCAACGCAGTGGGCTGCAGCAGTTCACCCGGGCGAATTTGTCTATGTTGCTGGGGGATCTAAGGGGAAGGGCATAGGGGAATCCCTCTTGGTGCCTGATTTTTCAGGTCTATGCACCTCAACTTGGTGAATGGGCTCAGAAGCTGCTCTGGACTTCTTGATCTGGAGAGTCCCTTTGGAGAGGTGAGAGGTGTTTATCCCACAAATCAGCTTCAGGGTTCTGTCCCCATCTCAACGGGGGAGAAGAAATGACTCAAGAACTGCACAGTTAATCTGGTCTGGCCAGGTTGGCTCTGAGAGTCCAAGGGATTGCAAGACATTCCTCTCTTCTACAGTCTTAGAGGTCAGGTCAGAGTCTGAGGGACTGTGAGACACCCCCATGTTGCTCGAAGAGTCTAAGGGATTGTGAGACAAAGAAGTTGATTTGTGCCATTCTTTGGCCATTGAATAAAGCTTGTGCTGTTCCAGTCTCAGCACTGGTTTTGTTATTGGCTGTGCGAATCTGAGCCGAAAAGAACCTCCCTGGGGTCTTGGGGGGCTAGGGGTCTCGGCCTGAACTAGGACACTGGTGTGGCTCCAGGTGACCAATTTGATAACAAATCCAGCCAGAGGGCTCTCTGACTCAAGGCCAACAGGTGGCCAGCCAAAAGAACAGGATGATTTAGCCCTTGCCCTTGACCTCTGAGTCAACAAGCCCTACTGGAATAAGTCTGAGATCTGAAAACAGCCAAGCATCTGATCTGGGAGCACTCATCTGGAAAGACAAACCCTCCCAAATATCCTTGATTGGGATGCCTGTCATGGATCAGGGTAGTGTCCTGGGGATGCCCAACACAGGGTCACTGGCTTTACCTGGCCAGAAATGCCAGGTGAGTGAGGAGCTGGACAAACTCCGTTCTAGCAGAGGGCTAAGTGAGTGAGGAGTTGGGCTGGACAAAGTCCTCTGGAGGCCACCACACAGGAAGATCACCTCTTTGTTTCTTGTGTCTTTAGTTTAAATTTCTGTCATTGGTTTGTTTCAAGTC
This sequence comes from Monodon monoceros, assembly GCF_005190385.1. Classification (NCBI taxonomy): domain Eukaryota; kingdom Metazoa; phylum Chordata; class Mammalia; order Artiodactyla; family Monodontidae; genus Monodon; species Monodon monoceros. Next base: position 46,495,758 of record NW_021703780.1, read on the forward strand.
TTCATCAGTGAATTTGGAAGGATCTTGGTTTTATGTGGTTTTGTTTGTCCAACTGCTCTTGTGAGTCTCTGCCACAATTGTGGGCACAGGTCAAGCACTGAAGACCCATCAGGGTGCTCACCACTTGGAGAGTCCCATGAAAGTATAAGTTGGTCATGGATCAGGGCAGACTGGCTCTAGTTTCCCTGCTGACCTGAAGCATGCGTCCATGCAACCAGGAACATGTAAATCATCCATAGTCACAATCCCTGAAGCACTCTCACCTTCAGGATATAATCAGGAGGCCAAGAGCATGTCTTTAGTGTTAATCTGTCTCTCATCTTGATCAGTGAGCTTGGATCTGTGTATATGTCTTTTTCGGGTCCACCCTTCCCTGTCATTTCCCACCATTGGTCTCTGGGAACCTCTCTCAGAGACAAGAACCCCTAAGAAATACGGTTCTAGGCTAAGCTCAGGAAATTCAGTTTTGGTTCCCCAGGAGATCTGAGGAGCCACAAGTAGCTCAGAACCTTTGGGTCCTTGTCATTGAGTTGTTGAGAACTCAAACTGGGTCATCTGAGACTTGAGCTGAGTCACCTCGGGACAGGTAAATAGATCTTTGACACTCCAAATCAGTCTCACCTTGAGATGTAAATGTTCTATGAGGGCTCTCAGAAACACTTAGCTAGACCACCTGTAATTCCTGAGACTGAGAGGGAGAAGGAGAAAGAGAACTTAAAAAATTTTTTTAACTTATTCCAACCACTATAAACCAATGTGTTTTATATTATAATACCTGGTTCATAACTAAGTTTAAAATGGGGCTAGGAGATCTCTGGTTCCATCTGTTTTTACATAAAAAGTAACCTGTAGATGAGCTATATTTAATTGGCCTAAAGAAAAGTAAGTGCTTACAAGTTAAATATTTCTAAATATAAAGAAAACTGGCCAAAATAAATTTCAGGGTCATGTGATCTAGGACTAATCCTTAATGAGCAAAAACAAGCTTGTTTGTTCGTTTAATTAATATAGACATGTCTTTAGAGTCATCAGTATTAAGAATAATACTTTCATTATACTGAGAGTCAAATTTGTCAGCAAGGAAAAGAACTTGGTATAATGAAATCTTAAATAAATTAAATGTACATGAGATAAGAGGTTTCTTTAGTTGAACTTAAAAAAATTGCGTTTTGGGAATGTTTATCTAAAATAGTCTCTCCTGATTTTGGCAACTTGAAAATTTAGTTTTGCTATATTAAATTAAATGATAGGAATTATTGACCATCCAGGTTATTTCAAATAAAATAAAACACTGGAACACTACTTGCTAAACAGGTCTAAGTTTATCTACTTTTGTCTTCTTATGAGGGGAAACTAAAGATGTTTGGGTTTCTTAAAGACATGTAGCACATTGAGGCAAAGAAATTCTGCTATGAGAAGACCTTCAAGGTGGCAGAGGAATAAGACATGGAGATCACCTTCCTCCCCACAAATACATCAAAAATACATGTACACATGGAACAACTCCTACAGAACACCTACTGAACGCTGGCAGAAGACCTCAGACTTCCCCAAAGGCAAGAAAATCCCCACATACCTGGGTAGGGCAAAAGAGAAAAGAAAAAACAGAGACAAAAGAATAGGGATGGGACCTGTGCCTCTGAGAGGGAGCTGTGAAAGAAAAAACGTTCCCACACACTAGGAAGCCCATTCACTGGTGGGGACGAGGGGTGGGCAGTGGGGAAGATTTGGAGCCACACCACAGAGGAGAGTGCAGCAACAGGGGTGCAGAGAGCAAAGTGGAGAGATTCCCACACAGAGGATCACTGCCGACCAGCACTCATTAGCCTGAGATGTTTGTCTGCTCATCCACCGGGGTGAGTGGGGCCTGAGAGCTGAGGCTCGGTCTTTGGCAGTCAGACCCCAAGGAGAGGACGGGGGTTGGCTGCGTGAAGACAGCGTGAAGGGGGTTAGTGCACCACAGCTAGCCTGTAGGGAGTCCGGGAAAAAGTCTGGACCTGCTGGAGATGCAAGAGGCCATTGTTTTGGGGCGCGCAAGGTGAGGGGATTCCTACTCTGTGTGCCCATAGACGACAAAGCACTGCATAAGTGAACTCCAGAGGTGGGCATGAGCCGTAGCTATCAGCTCAGACCCCAGAGACATGTATTGACCGCTACTGCTGTCACTGCTGCCACCAAGAATCCTGTGTGCAAGTGCAGGTCACTACACACACCCCCAACACCCCCAGAGCCTGTGCAGCATGTCACTGCCAGGGCCCCGTGATCCAGGGACAATTTCCCCAGGAGAACCCATGGCGTGCCTCAGGCTGTTGCAATGTCATGCTGGCCTCTGCCACCACAGGCTTGCCCTGCATTCCAATTATGACTACAGTACCCCTCCCTCTCCCTGGCCTGAATGAGCAAGAGAGCCCTAATCAGCCACTGCTTTAACACCCTCCTGTCAGGAACAGATGTCTGAGGGTGGCCTAAATGCAGAGGTGGGGTCAAAACTAAAGCTGAACCCCAGGAGCTGTGTGAACAAAGAAGATAAAGGGAAAATTTTCCATGCAGCCTCAGGAGCAGTGGATTAAATCCTCACAATCAACTTGATAAACCCTGCATCTGTGGAATGCCAGAATAGACAATGAATGTTTCCAAAATTGAGGTGGTGGACGTTGGGAGCAACTGTAGACTTGGGGTTTGCATTATGCATCTGATTTTTTATTTTAGTTTAGTTTTTAGTGCTTGCTATCATTGGTGGATTTGTTTAGTGGTTTGGTTGCTCTCTTCCTTTTTTAAAAAATATTTTTTATTATTATTTTTTTTCTCCTTTTTTCTCTTCTTCTGAGTGTGTGTGTGTATGTTTCTTTGTGTGATGTTTTCTGTTTTGGTTTGTTTTACCATTTGTCCTAGGGTTCTGTCTGTTCGTTTTTTGATGTTGTTTGATTGTTTTCTTTTTATGAGTGTGTGTGTTTGTGTATGTTTCTTTGAGTGATTTTGTCTGTTTAGTTTTGCTTTTACCATTTGGCTTGGGGTTCTATCCGTTCAGGTTTTTCTTTTTCTTCCTTTTCTTCTGAGCCGTGTGGCTGGCAGGGTCTCGGTGCTCCAGCTGGGTGTTGGGCCTGAGCCTCCAAGGTGAGACAGCCAAGTCCAGGACATTGGACCACCAGAGACCTCCCAGACCTATGTAATATCACTTGGTGAGAGCTCTCCCAGAGATCTCGATCTCAACACAAAGACCCAGCTCCACCCAATGACCAGCAATCTCCAGTGCTGGATGCCCCATGCCAAACAATGAGCAAGACAGGAACACAACCCCACCAATCAGCAGAGAGGCAGCCTAAAGTCATATTAAGTTCACAGACACCCCAAAACACACTACCAGACGTGGCCCTTCCCACCAGAAGGACAAGATCCAGCCTCACCCACAGCCACCAGGAAGCCTACACAAGCCACTGAACCAACCTCATCCACTGTGGGCGGACACCCAAATTAACGGGAGCTACGAACTGCAGCCTGTGAAAAGGAAACCCCAAACACAGTAAGTTAAACAAAATGAGAAGACAGAGAAATATGCAGCAGATAAGGAGCAAGGTAAAAAGCCACCAAACCAAAAAAATGAAGAAGGAATAGGCAGTCTACCTGAAAAAGAATTCAGAGTAATGTTAGTAAAGATGATCCAAAATCTTGGAAAGAGAATGGAGAAAATACAAGAAACGTTTAACAAGGACCTAGAAGAACTAAAGAGCAAACAAACAATGAGGAACAGCACAATAAATGAAATTAAAAACACTCTAGAAGGAATCAACAGCAGAATAACTGAGGCAGAGAAACAGATAAGTGACCTGGAAGATAGAATAGTGGAAATAACTGTGGCAGAGCAGAATAAAGAAAAAAGAATGAAAAGAATTGAGGACAGTCTCAGAGACCTCTGAGACAACATTAAATGGACCAATATTCGGATTATAGGGGTCCCACAGGAAGAAGAGAAAAAGAAAGTGTCTGAGAAAATATTTGAAGAGATTAGAGTCGAAAACTTCCTTAACATGGGAAAGGAAATAGTCAATCAAGTCCAGGAAGCACAGGATAAATCCAAGGAGAAACATACCAAGACACATATTAATGAAAGTATCAACAATTAAATGCAAAGAAAAAATATTTAAAGCACAAGGGAAAAGCAACAAATAACATACAAGGGAATCCCCATAAGGTTAACAGTTGATATTTCAAAAACTCTGAAGGATCTTTGCAGAAAGATCAAAGCTGATCTTTGCAAAAACTCTGCAAGCCAGAAGGGGTGGCAGGACATATTTAAAGTGATTAGAGGGAAAAACTTATAACCAAGATTACTCCATGAGCAAGGATCTCATTCAGATTCGATGGAGAAATTAAAACCTTTACAAACAAGCAAAGGTTGAGAGAATTCGGCACCACCAAACCAGCATAACAACAAATGTTAAAGTAACGTCTCTAGGCAGAAAACACAACAGAGGGAAAAGACCTACAAAAAAACTGAACACAGCTAAATAGGAACATACATATCGAAAATTACCTTAAATGTGAATGGATTTAATGCTCTGCCCAAAAGACACAGACTGGCTGAATGGGTATAGAAACCAGACCCGTATATATGCTGTCTACGAGAGACCCACTTCAGACCTAGGGACACATACAGACTGAGAGTGAAGGGATGGAAAAAGATATTCCATGCAAATGGAAATCAAAAGAAAGGGGAAGTAGCAATACTCATATCAGACAAAATAGACTTTAAAATAAAGAGTATTACAAGAGACAAAGAATGACAGTACATAATGATCAAGGGATCAATCCAAGAAGAAGATATAACAATTGTAAATATTTATGCACCCAACATAAGAACACCTCAATAATGCTAACAGCCAGAAAAATGCTAACAGCCATAAGAGGGGAAATTGACAGTAACACAATCATAGTAGGGGAATTTAACACCCCACTTTTACCAATGGACAGATCATCCAAAATGAAAATAAATAAGGAAACACAAGCTTTAAATGACACATTAGACCGGATGGACTTAATTGATATTTATAGGACACTCCATCCAAAAACAACAGAATACACTTCTCAAGTGCACATGGAACACTCTGCAGGATAGATAATATCTTGGGTCACAAATCAAAGCCTTGGTAAAGTTAAGAAAATTGAAATCATACCAAGCATGTTTTCCGACCACAATGCAATGAGACTAGATATCAATTACAGGAAAAAAAACTATAAAAAATACAAACACACAGAGGCTAAACAGTACACTACTAAGTAACCAAGAGATAGCTGAAGAAATCAAAGAGGAAATCAAAAATACCTAGAAACAAATGGCAATGAAAATATGACAACCCAAAATCTATAGGATGCAGCAAAAGCAGTTCTAAGAGAGAAGTTTATAGCAATACGATCCTACCTCAAGAAACAAGAAATATCTCAAACAACCTAAACTTACACCTACAGTAATTAGAGAAAGAAGAAAAAAAGACCCAGGGGGAGCAGAAGGAAAGAAATCATAAAGATTAGATCAGAAATAAATGAAAAAGAAATGAAGGAAACAACAGCAAAGATCAATAAAGCTGGTTCTTTGAGAAGATAAACAAAATTGATAAACCTTTAGTGACACTCATCAAAAAGAGGGGGGAGAAGATTCAAATCAACAGAATTAGAAATGAAAAAAGAGAAGTAACAAATGACACTGCACAAATACAAAGGATCATGAGAGATTACTACAAGCAACTATATGCCAATAAAATGGACAACCTGGAAGAAATGGACAAATTCTTAGAAAAGTACAATCTTCCAACTGAACCAGGAAGAAATAGAAAATATGAACAGACCAATCACAAGCACTGAAATTGAAACTGTGATTAAAAATCTTCCAACAAACAAAAGCCCAGGACCAGATGGCTTCACAGGTGAATTCTATCAAATATTTAGAGAAGAGCTAACACCTATCCTTCTCAAACTCTTCCAAAATATAGCAGAGGGAGGAATACTCCCAAACTCATTCTACGAGGTCACCATCACCCAGATACCAAAACCGGACAAAGATGTCACAAAAAAAGAAAACTACAGGCCAATATCACTGATGAACATAGGTGCAAACGTCCTCAACAAAATACTAGCAAAAACAATCCAGCAGCACAATAAAAGGATCATACACCATGATCAAGTGGGGTTTATTCCAGGAATGCAAGGATTCTTCAATATATGCAAAACAAACAATGTGATACACCATATTATCAAATTGAAGGATAAAAAAGCATATGATCATCTCAACAGATGCAGAAAAAGCTTGTGACAAAATTCAACACCTAGTTATGATAAAAATTTTCCAGAAAGTGGGCATAGAGGGAACCTACTTCAACATAATAAAGGCCAGAAATGACAAACCCACAGCCAGCATCATTCTCAATGGTGAAAAACTGAAACCATTTCCTCTAAGATCAGGAAAAAGACAAGGTTGCCCACTCTCACCATTATTACTCAACATAGTTTTGGAAGTTTTAGCCACAGCAATCAGAGAATAAAAAGAAAGAAAAGGAATCTAAATCAAAAAGAAGAAGTAAAGCTGTCACTGTTTGCAGATGACATGATACTATACATGGAGAATCCGAAAGATGCTACCAGAAAAGTACTAGAGCTAATCAATGAATTTGGCAAAGTAGCAGGATACAAAATTAATGCAGAGAAATCTCTTGCATTCTCATACACTAATGGTGAAAAATATGAAAGAGAAATTAAGGAAACACTCCCATTTACCATTGCAACAAAAAGAATAAAATATCTAGGAATAAACTTACCTAAGGAAACAAAAGACTTGTATGCAGAAAACTATAAGACACTGATGGAAGAAATTAAAGATGATAGAAATAGATGGAGAGATATACCATGTTCTTGGATTGGAAGAATCAACATTGCGAAAATGACTATACTACCCAAACAATCTACAGATTCAATGCAATCCCTATCAAACTACCAATGGCATTTTTCACAAAACTAGAACAAAAAATTTCACAATTTGTATGGAAACACAAAAGACCTCTAAGAGCCAAAACAATTTTCAGAAAGAAAACTGGAGCTGGAAGAATCAAGCTCCCTGACTTCAGTATATACTACAAAGCTATGCAAGACAGTATGGTATTGGCACAAAAACAGAAATATAGATCAATAGAACAGGATAGACAGCCCAGAGATAAACCCACACACCTATGGTCACCTTATCTTTGATAAAGGAGGCAAGAATATACAATGGAAAAAAGACAGTCTCTTCAATAAGTGGTGCTGGGAAAACTGGACAGCTACATGTTAAAGAATAAAATTAGAACACTTCCTTATACCATACACAAAAATAAACTCAAGAGGGATTAAAGATCTAAAGGTAAGGAGAGACAGAATAAAACTCTTAAGAGGAAAACATAGGCAGAACACTCTATGACATAAATCACAGAAAGATCCTTTTTGACTCACCTCCTAGAGAAATGGAAATAAAAATAAGCAAACGGGACTTAATGAAATGTAAAAGTTTTGCACAGTAAAGGAAACCATAAACAAGACTAAAAGACAACACTCAGAATGGGAGAAAATATTTCCAACAAAGCAACTGACAAAGGAATAATCTCGAAAATATACAAGTAGCTAATGCAAGTCACTATAAAAAAAAACAAAGAACCCAATCAAAAAATGGTCAGAAGACCTAAATAGGCATTTCTCCAAAGAAGATATACAGATTGCCAACAAACACATGAAAGGATGCTCAACATCACTAATCATTAGAGAAATGCAAGTAAAAACCCCAATGAGGTATCACCCCACACCAGTCAGAATGGCCATCATCAAAAAAATCTACAAACAGTAAATGCTGGAGAGGGTGTGGAGAAAAGGGAACCCTGTTGCATTGTTGGTGGGCATGTAAATTGATACAGCCACTATAGAGAACAGTATGGAGGTTCCTTAAAAAACTAAAAATAGAACTACCATACGACCCAGCAATCCCACTACTGGGCATATTCCCTGAGAAAACCATAATTCAAAGAGTCATGTACCACAATGTTCATTGCAGCTCTATTTACAATAGCCAGGACATGGAAGCAACCTAAGAGTCCACTGACAGATGAATGGATAAAGAAGATGTGGCACATATATACAAAGGAATATTACTCAGCCATAAAGAGAAACAAAATTGAGTTATTTATAGTCAGGTGGATGGGTGTAGAGTTTGTCATACAGAGTGAAGTTAAGTCAGAAAAGGAAAAACATTTAAATACCATATGCTAACACACATATATATGGAATTAAAAAAATGGGTCTGATGAACCTAGGGGCAGGACAGGAATAATTACACAGATGTAGAGAATGGACTTGAGGACACGGGGTGGGGGGGAAAGGTAAGCTGGGACGAAGTGAGAGAGTAGCATTGACATATAAACACTGCCAAATGTAAAATAGATAGCTAGTGGGAAGCAGCTGCATAGCACAGGGAGATCAGCTTGGTGCTTTGTGACCACCTAGGGGGGTTGGATAGGGAGGGTGGGAAGGAGGCGTAAGAGGGAGGGGATATGGGGATATATGTATACATATAACTGATTCAGTTTGTTATACAGCAGAAACTAATACAACATTGTAAAGCAATTATACTCCAATAAAGATGTTAAGAAAAAAGAAATTCTGCTATGAGAAAATGTATGATTCTAGAGGTTATAGAATATATTCATAAATTTTCCAATTAGAAAATGCTGTTTGACAAACAGTTCACAATTACTTGCTTCTTGGCTTTTGCTAGAGATTAAGGTTTTTAAGGGTTAAAATTATAATATATGTAATTAAATCTATTAAAATAATAAGGGAAACATTTCAGTATACCAGTTAAATAGACGTGTGTTTTAGTAAAGGAAGGTATGAGGAATGGAACTGCATTTTGTTAGGAAAGTAAAAGGGTAGTTTTATTCTATAGCTGGTTATTTCTGAATAGAAAAGAAAGTAAGGGACAAAATAATATAGATACAGAAAGCTGTAGAAGGTTTACTTGAAAAGGAACACTGGGAAAAGAGTTTCGTACATGGTCAGGATTTTCCAAGCTTGGATTAAATTTACTTAGGTAAATGAATTTTGTTATTAAGAGTAGGCTGGTGCAGGACTGGATTTTGTATCTCTCTGTGTAAAGAGAAATAAATTTTCTTGGAATGCTACATTTGATAACAGATTGTGTAAGTTTCTTTGCCTTTAAGTGATCTGTGTTTGCTTTTGGAATCGTTTGTCACTTTGGTAAAATGAATAAGTATTGTTTCACAGTGACCAACGATTCTATTTGACCAAGTCTTTTGAAACTTTTTGATATTTTTGACAAACTTCCCAGTGTCAAATTCTAATTAAAGTTCTTTTGACCTCCAGCTAACTTTAAGATTCTTCAGAGGGCCCCTAAGGCATCTCAGAGAAAAATATTAAACTAATTAGGATTATTTGGTATATGTCAAATTACAAAGAAAGTAATTATCACAGTGATAAGCTTTCCAAAGTTATACCCTATGGGTAAATGTCATTAATATAAATATCCTAGAAATTATATAAAGTTCCTAAAATGTGAATATGTCCTGGTGTAATGTTATCAGTCATAATTATAGTTAGAGCCAAGTTCCTTTGTCAGTTGCATTATGGTCAGGTGTTTAACCATGCTTTTTAAGTCTTTTGTCATTCATAGACACTCATTTTATTCTGATGTTTTTACAAAAATACTTCATTTCAAGATGATTCATAGAAAAGACATTTTTGACAAGTACAGGTTTCTGATAACTTTCAGATCCTACTGCTGAAATGGGTAAATAAATTAAAGAATCCTAATGGAAACCCTGATAGCATCATAAAACTGTTAACAAAAGGGATTAGTTACATATGACTGAGTGAACTGGTAAATATGGTTCTAATTTTTTCGGTTTTTGTCAGAATTATTACTGGTTTTAATCTGTGTTTTCCAGATATAAGGAAACCCTTTCTCTCAAGCTAGTTATGACTTACAGCAATTTGGTAAATTACACTTCTGTAAGTGGAATTGAAACCTTTATCTTCTCTCTCTACCTGATCCCCCCAGAAATTGTTAACTTATAGGTTCCCAGTAGCTTTATCCAGTAAACAAGGAAGGTCACCTACTTACTGGTGATATTTTTGGACCCTCAAAAAGGGAAGAATTCACCCAAATCTGCAAGGCAAAGTCTGTGACAAGCCCTTGGCATGGCTTCCCTGGCCCTGAGAAGATTTTTTATTTTTAAAGTTCAGTCTGAGACTCCTTATGTAAGTAATTAGGCAAAGTTTACTGAAATAAGACTTAATTTGCAAACAAATTAATCTTAATTTGGCTGTATTTGGTAAAAATGAGGGTAATTTTAGAGAGAAAAAGATGATGTCTCAGTGGATATTAAATTCTAGTTTTGTTAACTGAGGTTTGTATTTACTGTCTAAGACTCAACTCCCAGATAGCTTCTTGTCATTATGCTACATAATTGTAAAGTTTAAATGAATTATTAAAAATATATTCTGTTTCTTTTTAATATTATTTTTAAATTAATTAATTAAGTTATTTATTTATTATTTTTGGCTGCTCCAGGTCTTAGTTGCGGCATGTGGGATCTTTGTTGTGGCATACGGCATCTTTTGTTGCAGTGCACAGGATATTCATTGTGGTGCACAGGCTTCTCTCTAGTTGTGGTGTGCAGGTATTCACTCTCTGGTTGTGGTGCATGGGCTCCAGTGCACATGGGCTTTGCAGTTTGCAGCATGCGGGCTCTCTAGTTGAGGCATGCGGGTTCAGTAGTTGTGGCATGTGGGCTTAGTTGTCCCATGGCATGCGGGATCTTAGTTCCCCAACCAGGGATCGAACCCAAGTCCCCTGCATTGGAAGCAGGATTCTTTACCACTAGACCACAGGGAAGTCCCCTAAGTTTGTTTCTGAAGCTCATCACAGCAACCTGTTTTTAGAAGATCAGATGCCCCACGACTTGGGATGAGGCTCTATGTTTCTCCATTAGCATACCTCTGAGCTTGTTCATGATATCTGATTAGTTTCCCCCCAATGTGGATAACTAAGCAAATATCTACGTATTAACAAAAAGGAGGCCCAGCACCAAGGGACATGATGCACCCAAGGTTGGCAGAAACCACCCTGGCACCAAAGGACAGATATTTTGGTTTATTGAAAGATTTGTAATCAAAAGGAGAAGTGATGGAAAAATTTTCATTTTGAGGTATGGGGAAGTCATTCTGGCTTATATATGGTTTAACTTAAACTTTACTGACTAGAGCAGCCTGTTTTGTGGCCTATCAAACATGCATCATACATTTACTTTGGCCATTAAGGAGGGGAATGCATTTAGAACTCAAAAATAGAGAACCTCACCACTCACAGGAGGCCTTAATGAAATTTACCCAGCAAGACTTAAAACGATAATAATCAGGCTGTCAATCTGCTGAACGTAGAAGTTTCTATGATGAAAAAGGTGGCCGTATGAGGTGGTTCTTGATATTTTAACAGCCTAGCAAGGAGGCACTTACGGTATAATATATATTGAATGCTGTTTTTTTATACCTGAAGAGTCTTCTAATATTACTCACCCTATACATATATGAAAAATCAAACCTCTGTGAATAATCCCCTTCCCAGATTAGGGAAAATATCAGAAAAATAATTTGGTTTGGGGGGCTCTTGGTGCGAGTCTCTGCTACTGAGGTTGCAAGGTCATGGTTAATTGTCTCTCCTGCTGTGCCTCTCCTACACCTGTTAGAATAATGCTGTCCAAGTGAGGTTCATGCACTACTTCGATGGATCCCCAAATTTATTTAGCTCTAGAAGCAAGAGAGAGTTTCACTCCTCTAACTATGGAGACTACAATGCACATTCTCTATAGGAAGCAATTACAGAAGACGTGCCTTCAGCCCTGTACCCTCAAGACTGACGAGTGAAATATCACAAAGGGGGATTTTGTAAGCAGATAGGGTAGGGGCTTCTCAGAGAAAGAGAACTAGGCATGGCTTTCTTGACAGAAAAGAATCGATTTTTGGCCTAAGACATTTTGTGATCTAAGCCTGGCCACAATGCTTGTCCTTGAACAGGTCTCAGTAATTAATGATCTTAAGGGAACAAAAGAATGCAGCAGAGACAAATCATTGTTATCAGGCAAGTAACAATAGCAAAGAGGATATATCAGTTGGAAAGACTTCCAGTTTTGTTTCAATGGTAAAGACTGGCTTGAAGTAGATCAGTAGATCAACTGGAACATAAGGAATGATGATGTTGACTTTTTCTGACCCTCATAACTTCAATCAACTAAAACCTGGACTCTGTAAAACCCAAGCCCCTATATGAAATGTCCCCAATTTTGCTGTTCAGTGAGACACTGCTTTGGGAAACATCCCCAGTGTCCTCCTTACTTGCTGCAAGTAATAAATCCTTCTTCTTCCAGAAAAAAAGAAAAATGAATAAAAATGTAGCTTATGGAAGTATTTTATTCATAAGTTTGTGGGTGATCTTGAAAGCTGGTGACCATGAACATGCTGAGTTAACTAGATGACCATTACAGTGGTCCTGAAAATCCAAAATTTCAAACATTTTTATGTATTAAAAAATGTGTGATTGGGGGACGAGGGGAAGATGGTGGAAGAGTAAGATGGGGAGATCACCTTCCTCCCCACAGATACAACAGAAAAACATCTACACGTGGAAAAACTCCTACAGAACACCTACTGAATGCTGGCAGAAGACCTCAGACCTCCCAAAAGGCAAGAAAGTCCCCACGTACCTGGGTAGGGCAAAAGAAAAAAGAATAAACAGAGAAAAAAGGATAGGGATGGGACCTGCACCAGTGGGAGGGAGCTGTGAAGGAGGAAAGGTTTCCACACACTAAGAAGCCCCTTCGTGGGCGGAGGCTGTGGGTGGTGGAGGGGGAAACGTTCGGAGCTGCAGAGGAGAGCACAGCAACAGGGGTGCAGAAGGCAAAGCGGAGAGATTCCCACACAGAGGATTGGTGCTGACCGGCACTCACCAGCCCAAGAGGCTTGTCTGCTCACACGCCGGGGTGGGTGGGACTGGGAGCTGAGGCTCGGACTTTGGTCAGATGGCGGGAGAGGACTGGGGTTGGCGGCGTGAACACAGACTTCAGGGAGTTAGTGCACCATGGCTAGCCGGGAGGGTGTCCGAGGAAAAGTCTGGACCTGCTAAAGAGGCAAGAGACGTTTTCTTCCCTCTTTGTTTCCTGGTGCACGAGGAGAAGGGATTAAGAGTGCTGCTTAAAGGAGCTCCAGAGAGGGGCGCGAGCTGCGGCTAAAAGCGCGGAGCCCAGAAACGGGCATGAGACGCTAAGGCTGCTGCTGCAACCACCAAGAAGCCTGTGTGTGAGCACAGGTCACTATCCACACCCTCCTTCCGGGGAGACTGTGCAGCCCGCCGTTGCCAGGGTCCCGGGATCCAGGGACAACTTCCCCGGGAGAACGCACGGCACACCTCAGGCTGGTGCAACGTCATGTTGGTCTCTGCCGCCGCAGGCTTGCCCCGCACACTGTACCCGTCCCTTTCCCACAGCCTGAGTGAGCAAGAGCCCCTGACTCAGCGGCTCCTTTAACCCCGTCCTGTCTGAGCGAAGAACAGACGCCCTCCAGTGACCTACACACAGAGGCGGGGCCAAATGCAAAGCAGAGCCCTGGGAGCTGTGAGAACAAAGAAGAGAAAGGGAAATGTCTACCAGCAGCCTCAGCAGCAGTGGATTAAAGCTCCACAATCAACTTGATGTACCCTGCATCTGTGGACTACCTGAATAGACAAGGAATCACCCCAAATTGAGGAGGTGGACTTTGAGAGCAAGATTTATTATTTTTTTCCCTTTTCCTATTTTTGTGAGTGTGTATGTGTATGCTTATGTGTGTGATTTTGTTTGTATAGCTTTGCTTCCACCATTTGTCCTAGGGTTCTATCCATCCATTTTTTGTTTGTTTGTGTGTTTTTCTTAATAATTATTTCTTATTTTAATAACTTTATTTTATCTTACTTTATTTTATTTTATCTTCTTTCTTACTTTCTTTCTTTCCTTCCCTGCCACCTTCCTTCCTTCCTTCCTTCCTCCCTGCCTCACTTCTTTCTTTCTTTCTTTCTTTCTTTCTTTCTTTCTTTCTTTCTTTCTTTCTTTCTTTCT
>NW_021703780.1:46509941-46513069 GCF_005190385.1 Monodon monoceros
TCTTTCTTTCTTTCTTTCTTTCTTTCTTTCTTTCTTTCTTTCTTTCTACTTTTTCTCCCTTTTATTCTAAGCTGTGTGGATGAAAGGTTCCTGGTGCTGCAGCCAGGAGTCAGTGCTGTGCCTCTGAGGTGGGAGAGCCAATTTCAGGACACTTGTCCACAAGATACCTCCCAGCACCACATAATATCAAACGGCAAAAATCTCCCAGAGATCTCTATCTCAACACCAGCACCCATCTTCACTCATCGACCCAGCAAGCTACAGTGCTGGTATGCTATGCGAAACAACTAGTAAGACAGGAACACAACCCCGCCATTAGCAAGGAGGCTGCCTAAAATCATAATAAGTCCACAGACACGCCAAAACATACCACCAGACGTGGACTGCCAACCAGAAAGACAAGATCCAGCCTCATCCACCAAAATACAGGCACTACTCCCCTCCACCAGGAAGCCTACACAACCCACTGAACCACTTTAGCCACTGGAGACAGGCACCAAAAACAATGGGAACTACGAACCTGCAGCCTGCAAAAAGGAGACCCCAAACAGTAAGATAAGCAAAATGAGAAGACAGAAAAACACACAGCAGATGAAGGAGCAAGATAAAAACCTACCAGACCTAACAAATGAAGACGAAATAGGAAGTCTACCTTAAAAAGAATTCAGAATAATGAGAGCAAAGATGATCCAAAATCTTGGAAATAGAATAGACAAAAGGAAAGAAACATTTAACAAGGACCTAGAAGAGCTAAAGATGAAACAAGCAATGATGAACAACACAATAATTGAAATTAAAAATACTCTAGATGGGATCAATAGCAGAATAACTGAGGCAGAAGAATGGATAAGTGACCTGGAAGATAAAGTAGTGGAAGTAAATACTGCAGAGCAGAATAAAGAAAAAAGAATGAAAAGAACTGAGGACAGTCTCAGAGACCTCTGGGACAACATTAAATGCACCAACATTCGAATTATAGGGGTCACAGAAGACGAGAAAAAGAAAGGGACTGAGAACATATTTGAAGAGATTATAGTTGAAAAATTCCCTAATATGGGAAAGGAAATAGTTAATCAAGTCCAGGAAGCACAGAGAGTCCCATACCGGATAAATCCAAGGAGAAACATGCCAAGACACATATTAATCAAACTGTCAAAAATTAAATACAAATAAAACATATTAAAAGCAGCAAGGGAAAAACAACAAATAACACACAAGGGAACCCCCATAAGGTTAACAGCTGATCTTTCAGCAGAAACTCTGCAAACCAGAACGGACTGGCAGGACATATTTAAAGTGATGAAGGAGAAATAAGAGCAACCAAGATTACTCTACCCAACAAGGATCTCATTCAGATTTGATGGAGAAATTAAAAGCTTTACAGACAAGCAAAAGCTGAGAGAGTTCAGCACCACCAAACCAGCTTTACAATAAATGCCAAAGGAACTTCTCTAGTCAAGGAACACAAGAGAAGTAAAAGACCTACTATAACGAACCTAAAACAATTAAGAAAATGGGAATAGGAACATACATATCGATAATGACCTTAAATGTAAATGGACTAAATGCTCCCACCAAAAGACACAGACTGGCTGAATGGATACAAAAACAAGACACATATATTTGCTGTCTACAAGAGACCCACTTCAGACCTAGAGACACATACAGACTGAAAGTAAGGGCATGGAAAAAGATATTCTGTGCAAATGGAGACCAAAAGAAAGCTGGAGTAGCAATTCTCATTTCAGACAAAATAGAATTTAAAATAAAGACTATTAGAAGAGACAAAGAAGGACACTACATAATGATCAAGGGATCAATCCAAGAAGAAGATATAACAATTGTAAGTATTTATGCACCCAACATAGGAGCACCTCAATACATAAGGCAAATACTAACAGCTATAAAAGGGGAAATGGACAGTAACACATTCATAGTAGGGGACTTTAATACCCCACTTTCACCAATGGATAGATCATCCAAAATGAAATTAAATAAGGAAACACAAGCTTTAAATGATACATTAAACAAGATGGACTTAATTGATATTTATAGGACATTCCATCCAAAAACAACAGAATACACATTTTCCTAAAGTGCTCATGGAACATTCTCCAGGATAGATCATACCTTGGGTCAAAATCAACCCTTGGTAAATGTAAGAAAATTGAAACTGTATCAAGTATCTTTTCCGACCACAACACTATGAGACTAGATATCAATTACAGGAAATGATCTGTAAAAAAATACAAACACATGGAGGCTAAACAATACACTACTTAATAACGAAGTGATCACTGAAGAAATCAAAGAGGAAATCAAAAAATACCTAGAAACAAATGACAATGGAGACAGGACGACCCAAAACCTAAGGGATGCAGCAAAAGCAGTTCTAAGAAGGAAGTTTATAGCAATACAATCTTACCTTAAGAAACAGGAAGCATCTCGAATAAACAACCTAATCTTGCACCGAAAGCAATTAGAGAAAGAAGAACAAAACAATCCCAAAGTTAGCAGAAGGAAAGAAATCATAAAGATCAGATCAGCAATAAATGAAAAAGAAATGAAGGAAATGATAGCAAAGATCAATAAAACTAAAAGCTGGTTCTTTGAGAAGATAAACAAAATTGATAAACCATTAGCCAGACTCATCAAGAAAAAAAGGGAGAAGATTCAAATCAATAGAATTAGAAATGAAAAGGGAGAAGTAACAAGTGACACTGCAGAAATACAAAAGATCATGAGAGATTACTACAAGCAACTCTATGCCAATAAAATGGACAACCTGGAAGAAATGGACAAATTCTTAGAAATGCACAACCTGCCAAGACTGAATCAGGAAGAAATAGAAAATATGAACAGACCAATCACAAGCACTGAAATTGAAACTGTGATTAGGAAGAATCAACATTGTGAAAATGACTCTACTACCCAAAGCAATCTACAGATTCAATGCAGTCCCTATCAAACTACCAATGGCATTTTTCACAGAACTAGAACAAAAAATTTCACAATTTGTATGGAAACACAAAAGACCCTGAAGAGCCAAAGCCATCTTGCAAAAGAAAAGTGGAGCTGGAGGAATCAGGCTCCCTGACTTCAGACTATACTACAAAGCTACAGTAATC
>NW_021703780.1:46513079-46651028 GCF_005190385.1 Monodon monoceros
CCTGAGAAAACCATAATTCACAAAGAGTCATGTACCAAAATGTTCATTGCAGCTTTGTTTACAATAGCCCAGAGATGGAAACAACCTAAGTACCCATCATTGGATGAATGGATAAAGAAGATGTGACACATATATACAATGGAATATTACTCGGCCATAAAAAGAAATAAAATTGAGCTATTTGTAATGAGGTGGATAGACCTAGAGTCTGTCATACAGAGTGAGGTAAGTCAGAAAGAGAAAGACAAATACCGTATGCTAACACATATATATGGAATTAAAGAAAAAAAATGTCATGAAGAACCTAGGGGTAAGACAGGAATAAAGACACAGACCTACTGGAGAACGGACTTGAGGATATGGGGAGGGGGAAGGGTGAGCCGTGACAAAGCGAGAGAGAGGCATGGACATATATACACTACCAAATGTAAAATAGATAGCTAGTGGGAAGCAGCCGCATAGCACAGGGATATCAGCTCGGCGCTCTGTGACCACCTGGAACGGTGGGATAGGGAGGGTGGGAGGGAGGGAGATGCAAGAGGGTAGAGGTATGGAAACATATGTATATGTATAACTGATTCACTATGTCATAAAGTAGAAACTAACACACCATTGTAAAGTAATTATACCCCAATATAAATGTTAAAAAAATAAATAAAGAAAAACAAAAAAACTGTGATTAAAAATCTTCCAACAAACAAAAGCCCAGGACCAGATGGCTTCACAGGCGAATTCTATCAAACATTTAGAGAAGAGCTAATACCAATTCTTCTCAAACTCTTCCAAAATATAGCAGAGGGAGGAACACTCCCAAACTCATTCTATGAGGCCGCCATCACTTTGATACCAAAACCAGACAAGGATGTCACAAAGAAAGAAAACTACAGGCCAATATCACTGATGAACGTAGATGCAAAAATACTCAACAAAATACTAGCAAACAAAATCCAACAGCACATTAAAAGGATCATATAACATGAACAAGGGGGGTTTATTCCTGGAATGCATGGATTCTTCAATATACGCAAATCAATGTGATAAACCATATTAACAAATTGAAGGAGAAAAACCATATGATCATCTCAATAGATGCAGAGAAAGCTTTTGACAAAATTCAACACCCACTTATGATAAAAACCCTGCAGAAAGTAGGCATAGAGGGACTTTCCTCAACATAATAAAGGCCATATATGACAAACCCACAGCCAACATTGTCCTCAATGGTGAAAAACTGAAAGCATTTCTACTAAGATCAGGAACAAGACAAGGTTGCGCACTCTCACCACTCTTATTCAACATAGTTTTGGAAGTTTTAGCCACAGCAATCAGAGAAGAAAAGGAAATAAAGGAATCCAAATTGGAAAAGAAGAAGTAAAGCTGTCACTGTTTGCAGATGACATGATACTATACATAGAGAATCTGAAAGATGCTATCAGAAAACTACTAGAGCTAATCAATGAATTTGGTAAAGTAGCAGGATACAAAATTAATGCACAGAAATCTCTGGCATTCCTATACACTAATGGTGAAAATTCTGAAAGTGAAATTAAGAAAACACTCCCATTTACCATTGCAACAAAAAGAATAAAATATCTAGGAATAAACCTACCTAAGGAGACAAAAGACCTGTATGCAGAAAATTATAAGACACTGATGAAAGAAATCAAAGATGATACAAATAGATGGAGAGATATACCATGTTATTGGGTTGGAAGAGTCAACATTATGAAAATGACTCTACTACCCAAAGCAATCTATAGATTCAATGCAATCCCTATCAAACTACCACTGGCATGTTTCACAGAACTAGAACAAAAAATTTCACAATTTGTATGGAAACACAAAAGACCCCAAATAGCCAAAGCAATCTTGAGAACGAAAAACGGAGCTGGAAGAATCAGGCTCCCTGACTTCAGACTATACTACAAAGCTACAGTAATCAAGACAGTATGGTACTGGCACAGAAACAGAAAGATAGATCAATGGAACAGGATAGAAAGCCCAGAGATAAACCCACGCACATATGGTCACCTTATCTTTGATAAGGGAGGCAGGAATGTACAGTGGAGAAAGGTCAGCCTCCTCCATAAGTGGTGCTGGGAAAACTGGACAGGTACATGTAAAAGTATGAGATTAGATCACTCCCTAACACCATACACAAAAATAATCTCAAAATGGATTAAAGACCTAAATGTAAGGCCAGACACTATCAAACTCTTAGAGGAAAACATAGGCAGAACACTCTATGACATAAATCACAGCAAGGTCCTTTTTGACCCATCTCCTAGAGAAATGGAAATAAAGACAAAAATAAACAAATGGGACCTAATGAAGCTTCAAAGCTTTTGCACAGCAAAGGAAACCATAAACAAGACCAAAAGACAACCCTCAGAATGGGAGAAAATATTTGCCTATGAAGCAACTGACAAGGGATTAATCTCCAAAATTTATAAGCAGCTCATGCAGTTCAATAACAAAAAAACAAACAACCCAATCCAAAAGTGGGCAGAAGACCTAAATAGACATTTCTCCAAAGAAGGTATACAGCCTGCCAACAAACACATGAAAGAATGCTCAACATCATTAATCATTAGAGAAATGCAAATCAAAACTACAATGAGATATCATCTCACACCAGTCAGAATGGCCATCATCAAAAAACCTGGAAACAATAAATGCTGGAGAGGGTGTGGAGACAAGGGAACACTCTTGCATTGCTGGTGGGAATGTGAATTGGTACAGCCACTATGGAGAACAGTATGGAGGTTCCTTAGAAAACTACAAATAGTACCACCATATGACCCAGCAATCCCACTACTGGGCATGTACCCTGAGAAAACAATAATTGAAAAAGAGTCATGTACCAAAATGTTCATTGCAGCTCTGTTTACAATAGCCCAGAGATGGAAACAACCTAGTGTCCATCATCGGATGAATGGATAAAGAAAATGTGGCACATATATACAATGGTATATTACTCAGCCATGAAAAGAAACGAAATTGAGCTATTTGTAATGAGGTGGATGGACCTAGAGTCTGTCATACAGAGTGAAGTAAGTCAGAAAGAGAAAGACAAATACCGTATTCTAACACATATATATGGAATTTAAGAAAAAAAATGTCATGAAGCACCTATGGGTAAGACAGGAATAAAGACACAGAACTACTAGAGAATGGACTTGAGGATATGGGGAGGGGGAAGGGTAAGTTGTGACAAGGCGAGAGAGTGGCATGGACATATATACACTACCAAATGTAAAATAGATAGCTAGTGGGAAGCAGCTGAATAGCACAGGGATATCAGCTAGGTGCTTTGTGACCACCTAGAGGGTGGGATAGGGAGGGTGGGAGGGAGGGAGACGCAAGAGGGAAGTGATATGGGAACATATGTATATGTATAAGTGATTCACTTTGTTATAAAGCAGAAACTAACACACCAGTGTACAGCAATTATACTCCAATAAAGATGTAAAAAAAATGTGTGATCAAGATGGCAGAGCTCACCTTCTCCCCTGAACACGTCAAAAATACATCTACATGTGGAACAATTCCCACTGTAAATTAAATAGAAACTGGCAGATGGAGTCTGCTACAACCAAAGATACATAGAAATCACATAGGAAGGGAGGAGAAATGATTGAGCCAGGACCTGTGCCCCTGGGAGGGGACTCAGAGGAAAAGGGAGATTGCATAGGTGGGCAACCACCCTGTGGAGTGAGTGGGTTTAGCCACACACTGGGTATGTCAGCCCTGGGATTTCTACACAGAGGAAACAAGTCTTGTTTGCTGGTGGAGGTCCAGTGCAAAAATTAGAAGAGCTGGGAGAAGCAGGTGCTGGTAAGCTCCTGAGGAGCGCATGCTCTGGCCTCACTTACTCCACAAAACAGCATGGCACTGGATCTAGGGTGGCCAGGACCAGGAAAAAGACTTGACCTTGAGACACGTAGGCAACCTGGTCCCAGGGTGGAGCACAGGAGTGGCAGCAGTGGCTATTGCTGGTGCTTGCTCAAGCAGCATCCCAGAAGTTTCCCAGATTCTGATGGGGGCTGCTCTACCACAGCTAACCTCCGACACACACCAAGAGTCCACATAAATCTCTGCTAGCCCAGTGGAGTGGCTCCACAAATGCCGGGGGGTTGGGTGGTGGCAGAGGCAGGGGGAAGTGATTGGCCATGAGAGAAAAAGGGGGCTTGAACCTGAGTCTGCATCTGAGTGTAGCTGCAGATGCTATACAGGCAGTGAATTAGACCTCTGTCAATGTACAGACCACACTTGTTTCAGCACCCCACTTCACTGGGGCAAAGGTCCTGGTGCAGGGAAGAGGGAAAAAAACACACTTAAAGGGAATAGAGCCAGCTTGAGGTCGACTGTAAGGGCTTCTGCTCTGGCAATTTGAAAGCAGACCACACCCCTGACAGGGCAGTGATGGCTACTCAGCAGAGAGCAAGTCCTGCCACAGATCTGTTGCCAGCTCTAGCCCCTCCACCTCCAGCACCACCCCCTACCAAGGTGATAGCTACCAGCACATCCACATCAAATCCAGCTCTCCCATCAAAGGCAGGCACACACAGTCTGCAAAGGGATGCTCCCACATAAAAACAGCCATTTAAAGACTGCAACAGATAACTGTTTCACCTAAATCCATAGAGGCAGAGAAAAGTTAAGCTAAATAAAAGAGGAACTACTCTCAATTGGAAAAGCAAAAGAAAACCCCTGAAAAAATAATGAAACAGAAATAAACAATTTACCAGAAAGAATTTAAAACACAGTTAATAAAAAATTAACTGAATAAAGAAAAAGAACTGATCTCAAGACTGAACATTAAAATATAAAAAAGACCCAATCTGAAATAAATAACTCAATAGCTGAAATAAAAAACACACTAGAAGAAACGAATATCAGACTAGGTGATACAGAGAATGCATATATGACCTGGAAGATAGAATAATGGAAATCACTGAATCAGAGAGTAGAAAGAAAAACAAATTTATAAAATGAATGCAGGGCTTTCCTGGTGGCACAGTGGTCAAGAATCTGCCTGCCAATGCAGGGGACATGGGTTTGAGCCCTGGCCCTGGAAGATCCCACATGCCGTGGAGCAACTAAGCCCTTGCACCACAACTACTGAGCCTGCACTCTAGAGCCCATGAGCCACAACTACTGAAGCCTGTGCATTTAGAGCCGGTGCACCTCAACCAGAGAAGCCACTGCAACGAGAAGCCTGTGCACCACAACGAAGAGTAGCCCCCGCTCACCACAACTAGAGGAAGCCTGTGCGCAGCAACAAAGACCCAACACAGCCAAAAATAAATATAAATAAAATAAATAAATTCATTAAAAAATGAATGCAATTTAAGAGATCTCTGGTATAACATTAAGCATTCCAACATTCACATTATAGGAGAGAAGAGAGAGAAGAGGAGCCAAAAGGTATTTGAGAAATTATGGCTGAAAACTTCCTAAACCTGAAGAAGGAAACAGATATTTAGGTACAGGAAGCACAGAGGGTCCCAAACAAGATGAACCCAAACAGACCCACACCAAGACATATAATAATTAAAATGGCAAAAGTTAAAGATAAAGAGTATTCTAAAGGCAGCAAGAGAACAATAGTCATATACAAGAGAATCCCCTAAGGCTATCAGCTGATTCTCTGCAGAAAACTTCCAGGCCTGAATAGCGTGGCATGATATATTAAAAGTGCTGAAAGGGAAAAACCTGTAAACTAGAATACTCTATCCAGTACGATTATCATTTAAAATAGAAGGAGAAATAAAGATGTTCTTAGACAAGCAAAACCTAAAAGAACAGCAATAGTAAACCTATCCTAAAATCCCTGGTGGTCCAGTAGGCAAGACACCACGCTCCCAGTGCAGGGAGACCAGGTTTGATCCCTGGTCAGAAAACTAGATCCTGCATGCCTGCCACAACTAAGAGTCCGCATGCCACAACTAAGAGTCTGCATGCTACAACTAAGAAGTCTGCATGCCTCAACTAAGAAGTCTGCACGCTGCAACTAAGAGTCCACATTCCACAACTAAAAGATCCCACATGCTGCAACTAAAGATCCCACATGCTTCAAGGAAGATCCTGTGTGCTGCAACTAAGACCCAGCTC
The DNA here is from genome assembly GCF_005190385.1 of Monodon monoceros. Taxonomy (NCBI): domain Eukaryota; kingdom Metazoa; phylum Chordata; class Mammalia; order Artiodactyla; family Monodontidae; genus Monodon; species Monodon monoceros. The sequence goes on from NW_021703780.1 coordinate 46,519,197, forward strand.
AGCCTAAATAAATAAATGTTTTTTTGGGTTTTTTTGTGGTACGCAGGCCTCTCACTGTTGTGGCCTCTCCCGTTGTGGAGCACAGGTTCTGGACGCACAGGCTCAGCGGACATGGCTCACAGCTGGGGTCTTCCCAGACTGGGGCACAAACCCGTGTCCCCTGCGTCAGCAGGTGGACTCTCAACCACTGCGCCAACAGGGAAGCCCAATAAATGATTTTTTAAAAAAGAAATGTTGAAGGGTCTTCTCTAAAGGAAAAGGAACAAGAATCTATAGGAAAGGGAAACTCACAACAGGGAAGGCAAATATACAAAATGATTGAAAATCACTTAAATGAGTCAGCACATAGATTAAAAAACAATCAAAAAAGTTTCATAGAAGTGATTATAACTATAATTAACAGAAAAAGGATAAACATGAAGATGTAAAATAGGACATCAAAATATAAAACATAGGGGAGGAGAGTAAAAAGTGTAGATCTTTTAGAAGATTTGATGTGTTTGAACTTATATGGCTATCAGTTTAAAGCAGGTAGATATAGTTATAGGTCAACATACTTGAAAACCAGGGTAACAACTAATCAAAAACATACAATAGATTCACAAAAATCAAAAAGAAAGGAACTCAAGCATAATAAAAAAGGAAACCATCAAACCACAAAAGGAAAAACAAAAAGAAGAAATGATCAAAGAAGAACTACAAAATCAAATGGAAAACAAGATTTAAAATGACTAAAAGTATATACTTATCAATAATTACTTTAAATTTCAATGTATTGGAGGAGCTTCAAGATGGCAGAAGAGTAAGATGTGCAGATCACCTTCCTCTCCACAAATACATCAGAACTACATCTACATGTGGAACAGCTCCTATAGAACACCTACTGAACACTGGCAGAAGACCTCAGACCTCCCAAAAGGCAAGAAACTCCCCACATACCTGGGTAGGGAAAAAGAAAAAAGAAAAATCAGAGACAAAAGAATAGGAATGGAACCTGCACCACTGGGAGGGAGCTGTGGAGTAGGAAAGGTTTCCACACACTAGGAAGCCCCTTCACGGGCAGAGACTGCGGGTGGCAGAGGAGGGGAGCTTCAGAGACACGGACGAGAGCGCAGCAACAGGGGAGCAGAGGGCAAAGCAGAGAGATTCCCACACAGAGGAATGGTGCCGACCAGCACTCACCAGCCCGAGAGGGTTGTCTGCTCACCAGCCGGGGCGGGTGGGGGCTGTGAGCTGCCGTTAGGGCTTTGGAGGTTGGATCCTAGGGAGAGGACTGGGGTTGTCTGCGTGAACACAGCCTGAAGGGATTAGTGCGCCACAGATAGCCAGGAGGGAGTCCAGGAAAAAGTCTGGACCTGCCGAAGAGGCAAAAGACTTTTTCTTCCCTATTTGTTTCCTGGTGCTCGAGGAGAGGGGATTAAGAGAACCACTTAAACGAGCGCCAGAAACAGGCAAGAGCCACGGCTATCAGCGCGAACCACAGAGATGGGCGTGGGATGCTAAGGCTGCTGCTGCTGCCACCAAGAAGCCTGTGTGCAAACACAGGTCACTATCCACACCTCCCCTCCTGGGAGCCTGTGCAGCCCGCCACTGCCAGGGTCCCGTGGTCCAGGGACAACTTCCCCGGGAGAACACACAGCGCACCTCAGGCTGTTGCAACGTCACGATGGCCTCTGCAACCGCAGGCTCGCACCACACTCCGTACCCTTCCCTTGCCCAGGCCTGAGTGAGCCAGAGCCCCTGAATCAGCTGCTCCTTTAACCCCGTCCTGTCTGAGTGAAGAACAGATGCCCTCAGGCGACCTACAGGCAGAGGTGGGTCCAAAAAAAGCTGAACCCTGGGAGCTGTGCGAACAAAGAAGAGAAAGGAAAATTACTCCCAGCAGCCTCAGGAACAGTGGATTAAATTTCCACTATCAACTTGATGTACCCTGCATCTGTGGGATACCTGTATAGACAATGAATCATCCCAATATGAGGAGGTGGACTTTGGGAGCAAAGAGAAATATTTTTTCCCCTTTTTCTCTTTTTGTGAGTGTGTATGTGTAAGCTTCTGTGTGTGACTTTGCCTGTATAGCTTTGCTTTTACCAGTTGTCCTAGGGTTCAGTCCGTCAGGGTTTTTTTGTTTTGTTTTGTTTTACCTTAAAAGTTTTTTTTCTTAATAATTATTTTTAAATTTTTACTTTAATAACTTTATTTTATATTATTTTATCTTCTTATTTTCTTTCTTTCTATTTTTTCTCCATTTTATTCTGAGCTGTGTGGATGAAAGGCTCTTGGTGCTCCAGCTAGGCATCAGGGCTGTGCCTCTGAGGTGGGAGAACCAACTTCAGGACACTGGCCCACAAGAGACCTCGCAGCTCCACGTAATATCAAATGGTGAAAATCTCCCAGAGGTCTCCATCAGAACGCCAAGACCCAGCTTCACTCAATGACCAGGAAGCTACAGTGCTGGACACCCTATGCCAAACAACTAGCAAGACAGGAACACAACCCCATCCATTAGCAGAGAGGCGGCCTAAAATCATAATAAGTCCATAATCATAATAAGACACCCCAAAACACACCACAAGACATGGATCTGCCCAACAGAAATACAAGATCCAGCCTCATCCACCAGAACACAGGCACTAGTCCCTTCCACCAGGAAGCCTACACAACCCACTGAACCAAACCCAGCCACTGGGGACAGAAACCAAAAACAATGGGAACTACGAACCTGCAGCCTGTGAAAAGGACATCCCAAACACAGTAAGTTAAGCAAAATGAGAAGACAGAAAAACACACAGCAGATGAAGGAGCAAGGTAAAAACCAACAAGACCTAACAAATGAAGAAGAAATAGGCAGTCTACCTGAAAAAGAATTCAGAGTGATGATGGTAAAGATGATCTAAAATCTTGGAAATACAATGGAGAAAATACAGGAAACATTTAACAATGACCTAGAAGAACTAAAGAGCAAACAAACAATGATGAAGAACACAATAAATGAAATGAAAGATTCTCTAGATGGTATCAAGAGCAGAATAACTGAGGCAGAAGAATGGATAAGTGACCTGGAAGATAAAGTAGTGGAAATAAGTACTGCAGAGCAGAATAAAGAAAAAAGAATGAAAAGAACTGAGGACAGTCTCACAGACATCTGGGACAACATTAAATGCACCAACATTCGAATTATAGGGGTCACAGAAGAAGAGAAAAAGAAAGGGACTGAGAACATATTTGAAGAGGTTATAGTTGAAAACTTCCCTAATATGGGAAAGGAAATAGTTAATCAAGTCCAGGAAGCACAGAGAGTCCCATACAGAATAAATCCAAGGAGAAACATGCAAAGACACATATTAATCAAACTGTTAAAAATTAAATACAAAGAAAACATATTAAAAGCAACAAGGGAAAAACAACAAATAACACACAAGGGAATCCCCATAAGGTTAACAGCTGATCTTTCAGCAGAAACTCTGCAAACCAAAAGGGACTGGCAGGTCATATTTAAAGTGATGAAGGAGAAAAACCTACAACTAAGATTACTCTACCCAGCAAGGATCTCATTCAGATTTGATGGAGAAATTAAAAGCTTTACAGACAAGCAAAAGCTAACAGAATTCAGCACCACCAAACCAGCTTTTCAACAAATGTTAAAGGAACTTCTCTAGGCAGGAAACAAAAGAGAAGGAAAAGACCTACAATAACAAACCCCAAACAATTAAGAAAATGGCAATAGGAAATACATATTGATAGTTACCTTAAATTTAAATGGATTAAATGCTCCACCAAAACACATAGACTGGCTGAATGGATACAAAAACAAGACCTGTATATATGCTGTCTACAAGAGACCCACTTCAGACCTAGGGGCACATACAGACTGAAAGTGAGGGGATGGAAAAAGATATTCCATGCAAATAGAAATCTAAAGAAAGCTGGAGTAGCAATTCTCATATAAGATAAAATAGACTTTAAAATAAAGACTATTAGAAGAGACAAAGAAGGACACTACATAATGATCAAGGGATCAATCCAAGAAGAAGATATAACAATTGTAAATATTTATGCACCTAACATAGGAGCACCACAATACATAAGGCAAATACTAACTGTCATAAAAGGGGAAATCGACAGTAACACAATCATAGTAGGGGACTTTAACACCCCACTTTCACCAATGGACAGAACATCCAAAATGGAAATAAATAGGAAACACAAGATTTAAATGACACATTACACAAGATGGACACAATTGATATTCATAGGACATTCCATCTAAAAACAACAGAACACACATCCTTCTCGAGTGCTCATGGAACATTCTCCAGGATAGATCATATCTTGGGTCACAAATCAAGCCCTGGTAAATTTAAAAAATTTGAAATCATATCAAGTATCTTTTCCAACTGTAACGCTATGAGACTAGATATCAATTACAGGAAACAATCTGTTAAAAATACAGGCACATGGAGGCTAAACAATACACTACTTAATAACGAAGTGATCACTGAAGAAATCAAAGAGGAAATCAGAAAATACCTAGAAACAAATGACAATGAAAACACAACGACACAAAACCTATGGGATGCAGCAAAAGCAGTTCTAAGAGGGAAGTTTATAGCAATACAATCCTACCTTAAGAAACAGGAAACATCTCAAATAAACAACACAACCTTATAGCTAAAGCAATTAGAGAAGAAGAACAAAAAACCCTAAAGTTAGCAGAAGGAAGACACCATAATGATCAGATCAGAAATAAATGAAAAAGAAACGAAGGAAACGATAGCAAATATCAATAAAACTAAAAGCTGGTTCTTTGAGAAGATAAACAAAATTGATAAATCATTAGCCAGACTCATCAAGAAAAAAAGGGAGAAGACTCAAATCAATAGAATTAGAAATGAAAAAGGATAAGTAACAACTGACACTGCAGAAATACAAAGGATAATGGGAGATTACTGCAAGCAACACTATGCCAATAAAATGGACAACCTGGAAGAAATGGACAAATTCTTAGAAATGCACAATGTGCCAAGACTAAATCAGGAAGAAATAGAAAATATGAACAGACCAACCACAAGCACTGAAATTGAAACTGTGATTAAAAATCTTCCAACAAACAAAAGCCCAGGATCAGATGGCTCCACAGGCGAATTCTATCAAACATTTAGAGAAGAGCTAACATCTATCTTCCTCAAACTCTTTCAAAATATAGCAGAGGGAGGAACACTCCCAAACTCATTCTACGAGGCCACCATCACCCTGATACCAAAAGCAGACAAAGACGTCACAAAGAAGGAAAACTACAGGCCAATGTCACTGATGAACATAGGTGCAAAAATCCTCAACAAAATACTAGCAAACAGAATCCAAGAACTCATTAAAAGGATCATACACTATGATCAAGTGGGGTTTATCTCAGGAAGGCAAGGATTCTTCAATATATGCAAATCAATCAATGTGATACACCATATTAACAAATTGAAGGAGAAAAACCATATGATCATCTCAATCGATGCAGAGAAAGCTTTCAGCAAAATTCAACACCCATTTATGATAAAAACCCTGCAGAAAGTCAGCATAGAGGGAACTTTCCTGAACATAATAAAGGCTATATATGACAAACACACAGCCAACATCATCCTCAATGGTGAATAACTGAAACCATATCCACTAAGATCAGGAACAAGAGTGGTTGCCCACTCTCACCACTATTATTCAACATAGTTTTGGAAGTTTTAGCCACAGCAATTGGAGAATAAAAAGAAATAAAGGTAATCCAAATCAGAAAAGAAGAAGTAAATGTGTCACTGTTTGCAGATGCCATGATACTATACATAGAGAATCCTAAAGATGTTAGTAGAAAACTACTAGAGCTAATCAATGAATTCAGTAAAGTAGCAGGATACAAAATTAATGCACAGAAATCTCTAGCATTCCTAAACACTATTGATGAAAAATCTGAAAGTGAAATTAAGAAAACACTCCCATTTACCATTGCAACAAAAAGAATAAAATATCTAGGAATAAACCTACCTAAGGAGACAAAAGACCTGTATGCAGAAAATTATAAGACACAGTTGAAAGAAATTAAAGATGATACAAATAGATGGAGAGATATACCATGTTCTTGGATTGGAAGAATGAACATTGTGAAAATGACTCTACTACCCAAAGCAATCTACAGATTCAGTGTGATCCCTATCAAACTACCACTGGCAAGTTTCACAGAAGTAGCACAAAAAATTTCACAATTTGTATGGAAACACAAAAGACCCTGAATAGCCAAAGCAATCTTGAGAATGAAAAATGGAGCTGGAGGAATAAGGCTCCCAGGCTTCAGACTATACTACAAAGCTACAGTAATCAAGACAGTATGGTACTTGAACAAAAATAGAAATATAGACCAATGGAACAGGATGGAAAGTCAGAGTTTAACCCACGCACATATGGTCACCTTATATTTGATAAAGGAGGCAAGAATATACAATGGAGAAAAGACAACCTCTTCAATAAGTGGTGCTGTGAAAACTGGACAGCTACATGTAAAGAAAGAAATTAGAACACTCCCTAACACCATACACAAAAATAAACTCAAAATGGATTAAAGACCTAAATGTAAAGCCAGACACTATCAAACTCTTAGAGGAAAACATAGGCAGAACACTCTATGACATAAATCACAGCAAGGTTTTTTTTGACCCACCTTCTAGAGAAATGGAAATAAAAACAAAAATAAACAAATGGGACCTAATGAAACTTAAAAGCTTTTGCACAGCAAAGGTAACAATAAACAAGGCGAAAAGACAACCCTCAGAATGGGAGAAAATATTTGCAAATGAAGCAACTGACAAAGGATTAACCTCCAAAATTTACGAGCTGCTCATACAGCTGAATATAAAAAAAAAAAAATCTAATCCAGAAATGGGTAGAAGACCTAAATAGACATTTCTCCAAAGAAGATATACAGATTGCCAACAAACAGATAAAAGAATGCTCAACGTCATTAATCATTCGAGAAATGCAAATCAAAACTACAGTGAGACATCATCTCACACCAGTCAGAATGATCATCATCAAAAAATCTACAAACAATAAATGCTGGAGAGGGTGTGCAGAAAAGGGAACACTCTTGCACTGTTGGTGGGAATGTAAATTGATGCAGCCACTATGCAGAATAGTACGGAGGTTCCTTAAAAAACTAAAAATACAACTACCATATGAACCAGCAATCCCACTACTGGGCATATACCCTGAGAAAACCATAATTCAAAAAGTGCCTGGTACCACAATGTTCATTCCAGCTCTATTTACAATAGCCAGGACATGGAAGCAACCTAAGTGTCCATCAACAGATGAATGGATAAAGAAGATGTGGCACATATATACAATGGAATATTACTCAGCCATAAAAAGAAACGAAATTTAGTTATTTGTACTGAGGTGGATGGACCTAGAGTCTGTCATACAGAGTGAAGTAAGTTAGAAAGAGAAAAACAAATACCATAATCTAACACGTGTATATGGAATCTAAAAAGAAAATAGGAAAAAAAGTCATGAAGAACCTAGGGGCAGGACGGGATTAGAAACGCAGACCTACTAGAGAATGGACTTGCGGACACGGGGAGGGGGAAGGATAAGCTGGGACAAAGTGAGAGAGTAGCATGGACATATATACACTACCAAATGTAGAATAGATCTTTAATGGGAAGCAGCCACATAGCACAGGGAGATCAACTCGGTGCCTTGTGACCACATAGAGGGCTGGGATAGGGAGGGTGGGAGGGAGAGAGATGTAAGAGGGAAGAGATATGGGGATTTATGTATATGTATAGCTGATTCAGTTTGTTATAAACCAGTAACTAACTCAGCATTATAAAGCAATTATTCTCCAATAAACGTATATATATAAAAAAAGACCCAATGCAGCCAAAAATAATAAATAAGTAAATAAACAAACAAACAAATAAATAATGGGCCTATGATGCCATCATAGAATGAATCAGAAACTATCTCGAGACAAGTGACAATGAAACACAACTTTACAAAATCTATGGAATGCAGCAAAAGCAGTGCTAAGAGGAAAGTGCTCAGTGATACAGGCCTTCCTCAAAAAACAAGAAAAATTTCAAATAAACAACCTAACCTACACTTACAAAAATTAGAAAAAGAAGAACAAACAAAACCCAAAGTCAGAAGAAGGCAGCAGTAAACAAAGGAAGTAAATAAAATAGAAAAGAAAAACAATGGAAAGATCAATAAGATCAAGATCTGGTTTTTTGAAAAGAAAAGGAAAATCAACAAACCTCTAGCCAGGCTCACCAAGAATAAAAGGGAGAAAACCCAAATAAACAAAATAAGAAAGAAAAGAGGAGAAATAACAACTGATATCAGAGAAATACAGAAAATCATAAGAGAATACTATGAACAGTTATAAGCCAACATATTGGACAACCTAGAGGAAATGGAAAGGTTTCTAGAAATATACAGCTTGCCAAAATTGAGTCAAGAAGGAATAGATAGTTTGAACAGACCAATCTGTAGAAGTGAAATAGAATATGTAATAGAAACAAAACTCTGAAAACAAAGTCCAGACTGGATAGCTTCACTGGGGAATTCTACCAAACATACAAAGAAGAAGTTATACCTATCTTCTCAAACTCTTCCAAAAGACTGAAGACTCCCAAATTCTTTCTATGAAGCCACCATAACTTTGATACCAAAGCCAGACAAAGACACTACCAAAAATAAAGGAAATTATAGGCCAATATCTTTGATGGATACAGATGTAAAAATCCTCAACAGAATATTAGCAAACTGAATCCAACAATATATAAAAAGGATCATACACTGTGATCAAGCTGAATTCATTCCAAGGATGGTTCTTTACACAAATCAATCAATGTGATACGCCACATTAACAAAAGGAAAGACAAAAACCACATGATCTTCTCAACAGATGCAGAAAAAGCATTTGACAAAATTCAATATCCATTCATGATAAAACTCTCACCAAAGTGGGTATAGAGGGAACATATCTCAACAAAATAAAAGCCACTTACAACAAACCCAAAGCCAACATAATACTCAATAATGAAAAGTTGAAAGCCTTCCTGCTAAATTCAGGAAAAAGACAAGGATGCCCATTCTCACCACTTCTATTCAACATAGTATTGAAAGTCCTAGCCACAGCAGTCTGAAATCAAGAAAAAGAAACAAATATGCCCAAATTGGAAGGGAAGAGGTAAAACTGTCACTATTTGCAGATGACATGATACTCTATATAGAGAAACCTAAAGACTCCACACAAAAGCTATTAGAACTAAAAAATGAATTCAGCAAGGTAGCAGGCTATAAGATTAATATACTGAAATCTGTTGCATTTCTTTACACTAACAATGAAATATCAGAAATAGAAAGTGAAAAACAATCCCGTTTAAAATCATGTCAAAAAATAAAATAAAATAGCTAAGAATAAACTTAATGAAGGAGGTGAAAGACCTATACACCAAAACCCATAAAATATTGATAAAGGAAACTGAAGATGGTTCAAAGAAATGGAAATATGCTCTTGAATTGGAAGAATTAATATTGTTAAAATGGCCATACTACCCAAAGAAATCAACAGATTTAATGTGATCCCTATCGAAATACTCATGACATTTTTCGCAGAATAGAACAAATAATCCTAAAATTTACATGGAATTACAAAAGACCCAGAATTGTCACAGTAGTCCTGAGCAAGAAGAAATCTGGAGGCATAACCCTTCTAGACTCCAGACAATACTACAAAGCTTCAGTAATCAAAACAGCTTGGTATTGGCACAAAACAGACATATGGATCAATGGAACAGCATACAGAGCCCAGAAATAAACCCACACACCTACTGCCAATTAATCTATGACAAACAAAGCCGAGAACATACAGTGGATAAAAGACAGTCTCTTCGACAAGTGGTGTTGGGAAAGCTGGACAGCTATAGGTAAATCAATGAAATTAGAACACTCCCTCACACCATACACAAAAGTAAACTCAAAATGGTTTAAAGACCTAAATGTAAGACATGATATCATAAAACTCCTAGAAGAGAACATAGGGAGAACACTCTTTGACATAAATTGTGCCAATCTTCTTTTGGATCTTTCTCCTAAGGCAAAGCAAATAAAAGCAAAAATAAACACATGGAACCTAATCAAACTTTAAAGGTTTTGCACAACTAAGGAAATCATTGACAAAATGAAAATCAAAACTATGGACTGGGAGAAAATATTTGTAATTGATATGACCAACTAGGTGTTAATATCCTAAATATACAAAGAGCTCATGCAACTCAATATTAAAAAAAAAACAAATCAAACAACCCAATCAAAAACTGGAAAGAGATCAGAATAGATATTTTTCCTAAGTAGACATACAGATGGCTAACAGGCACATGAAAAGATGGTCAACATTGCTAATTATTAGAGAAATCCAAAACCACAATGAGATATCACCTTACACCAGTCAGAATAGCCATCATCAAAAAGTCTACAAATAGGGCTTCCCTGGTGGCACAGTGGTTAAGAATCTGCCTGCCAATGCAGGGGACACAGGTTCGAGCCCTGGTCAGGGAAGATCCCATATGCCATGGAGCAACTAAGCCCTTGCACCACAACTACTGAGCCTGTGCTCTAGAGCCCCCGAGCCACAACTACTGAGCCCACGTGCCACAACTACTGAAGCCCACGTGCCTAGAGCCCATGCTCTGTAGCAAGAGAAGCCACTACAATGAGAAGCCCGCACACCCCAATGAAGAGTTACCCCCACTTGCCACAACTAGAGAAAGGCCATGCACAGCAATGAAGACCCAATGCAGCCAAAAATAAATAAATAAAATAAATAAAATTTTAAAAAGTCTACAAATAACAAATGTTGGAGAGGGTGTGGAGAAATGGGAACCCTCATAAACTGTTGACAGGAATGTAAATTAATGCAGCCCTATGGAAAATAGTATGGAGGTTCCTCAAGAAACTAAAAATAGAATTATCATATGATCCAGCAATTCTCCTCCTGGATATATATCCAGAGAAAACAAAAATACTAATTTGAAAATATACATGCATCCCAATGTTCAAAGCAGCACTACTTACAATAGCCAGGTAATCCTAGTGCCCATCAACAGATGAATGGATAAAGGAGATGTGGTACATATATATATGTATATATTTATATATACTTGTTTGTAATATACATACGTATGAACATTACACTGCTATAAGAAAGAATGAGAGTCTGCCATTTGCAGCAACATGCATAGACCTAGAAAATATCATGCTTAGTGAAATAAGTCAGACAGGGAAAGACAAATGCTGTATGATATCACTTATGTGGGATCTAATATATAATACAAATGAACATTTATGCAAAACAGACTCACAGATGTAGAAAACAAACTAGTGATTACCAAAGGGGTGAGGGAAGAATGGAGGGGCAAGCTAAGGATATAGGATTAAAAGATAAAAACTACTATGTATAAAATAGATAAGCAATAAGGATATATTGTATAGCATAGGGAATTATAGCTATTATCTTGTAATAACTTATAACGAAGTACAAACTACTATGCTGTACACCTGAAACTACCACAATATTGTAAATCAACTATACTTCAGTAAAAAATATATTTTGTTCAAGGAAATGGTGTGAATTCATGCAGAATTCATAAGCCAAAACAGAAATTGAAGTGCTGAATGAGTGTTAGTCTACTACTTTCACCTTAGCTGACTACTACAGGTAAGGTGGCAATTGGAGGTATTAGCTTTGTAATTTTTTAAGTCAAGTTTTCACTGATTAATTCAAGTGTGAGGTAAATTACTTGGATAATTATTTTGTCAGAGGAGTGCTGGTCATGAGGCAGATGGAGTCTAAAATTTTGTGTCTCACAAAATTCTTTTAAATATAGCTCTGAACTAAGGAAATATTTTCACATGCATTGTAAGTGCATCATGTCATTTAATTCAATTATGAAAAGTAGTCAATAGTATTTGATGCTGATAGAAAGAAATCTTTAACCTTATGAAATGAGGGGTATGGTTTAAAACATTAAGATGATGCAAACACACCATCTGAGCTCACTAGCATTTTACAGCTTGAAAGTCTCTTTCAGGTGGTGACACTCATAAACATGTCCCGCATGAATAAGTGACATTATGTAGGGTTGCCTTCTCCTTCTCATTAAGGGCTTTTTAATGTTAATGGAGTTGGTATCACTGCAGGAAAGTGTCATAGTGCTCCTGGGGCTCCAATAACAGCTAGAAATTAATAAGCAATAAGCCAGGAAATTTTAGAACTGCCATAGAAAATGAATACAATGGTCTTACTGATAATTGTTTTTGTAAGCTGCTTGACTGTGACTTTGGCTACTAGGCCAGGTTAATTCTGGCAAGCAGTGATTAAGAGTATTTATTCAATTAAGTGAAACTAGATCTGGATTTTTAGAAACTGGATTATGAAAAAGGAGTGGGTCGTCTCTATTCTCTATAGCTGCAAGTCAAAATAAGCAAGACTTCTGCTAAAGGGAGGCAAGATCTCTAGGTCCTGAGATCACACAAGGTCTTTCCAGTCACATGTATGATACTGGATGGTCACAAATGCCCACAATCATCCTTATACACAAAGACTAGAGTCAGGCACACATCCTTGAATACAATCATGCATACATTGATTCATCAAAGAAGCTGTGAACCACAGGCATCTCTGATACTGCAAACATCCGATGTCTCAAACCAGCCTGTCAACTGTACACTGTTGCCTTGGCAACAGGATGCAAGGATGCATGGCAAAATCTTACTGCCTGAGCAACATGGTCTTAAAAGAGCTTAAGCTGTTGACTGTGGCAAAGGCTGTAGGTTCAAGCCAGGACGTGAGGTTTTAGTCCAATTACATAGAGAGATACAGAATTTATGCTAAAACAGTCATTCATCTATTAATTGACAAATATTTGTGGACTGGCACCTATGTGCAATACACTGTGCCCTGGGAAATGCAAAGATGGACCAGGCATAGTCTGGTATATGCCATCACACAGTAATAAATATTAATTGATGAATCAATGGATTTTATAGAAGGTCATAATACAATAACCAAAGCTTACAGGGACTTTAGTGTATGTGACAAAGAGGCTGAAGCTCCTGTATTACCAAATTCCATTATACAGGACAATTTATTTGTAAACTGAAATAAAATGCTATGATTTATTGAATTAGAACTATCAACAGATATATCAACTGAGTGAGAATATAAAACCCAGACAGAAACTGGTAAGGCCAAGCCTATTTGTAATTTTCTCCCAGCAAGTAGTAATGGAGGCAGGAGATTTTTACATCACTTAGATAATTGAAAATGATTAAAGTTGGAAATTTCAAAGAAAGTTCTAATTATTGAATTTTTAATTGCTTTTTTCTTGACACAGACATTACCTCAGCTTTTGGCTAACTCTGTCAATGTGCACAAAACATCAAACAAACATCAACAATAAGGATATTTATTTCATATGATTATTTCAAAGTAGATAATATTTTGTGAGAGTTTGACCATGAAAAGTCAATTCCATTTTCCCTCTTACTCCTTATGATTTCAGGGATGCAAACATCAAAATAAAAGATGATTTCCACAAATACTATAATTAACTTCAACATGTTAGTTCAAATCTCTCAAACTGGAAATGCAAAAATTATACAACCATTCTAGAAAACAGTTTGGCAGTTTCTTAAAAAGTTAAGCATACACCTACCATATGACCCAGCCATTTCACTTACAGGCACTTACCCCAAAGGAAAGGAGTATGTGTCCATACAGACACAAATGTTCATCACAGCTTTATTTGTAACAGCCAAACAGTGGAACTCAAATGTCCATTAACAGATAAATGGATAAACAGCCCATGGCATATCCATACAATGGTATACTACTTAACAATAAAAAGGAATGAACTATTGATACATAAAACAATATAGACAGATTCCAAATTAATTATGCTGAACTTAATTTTGCCAACTGGAAGCAAGTCCAGACAAATGAGAGTAGGTCCTATTTAGTTCCATTCATATTAAATTCTAGAATGCAAACTAATCTACAGTGCAGCAAGCAGATCAATGATTGCCTGGGGTGGGCGTGAGGAGCAGGAGTGAGGGGCACAACTGGGCACAAGGACACTTCTGGATGGATACGTCCACTCTCTTAATTGTGTTTTCACAGGGATATGCATACTCAAAAAATCAAATCTCACACTTTAAATAGGTGTAATTTACTTTGTGTGAATTATGCCTCACTGAAGCTCTTAGAACAAAATAATTTCTCACATTCTCATTCAACAAAGTTATTCATATAGACCATCACAAGATCTGTGTGTGCATTCATTAACAACAATATATAAAAATACAAAATTAACTTTCATCTGCCTTTTTTTACTTACTAAATGAAACTTAAATGTAAGTCAGATTTAGTTATCTCATGCTTTTGTATCTTCAGGACAGCTAACTAGTTAGCCCTTGAGAGAGTATGAGCAATTGAAGTTAAAGCAGCTACTTGGTGACCACTCAGATTAATAAACATCTGGAGGAGTATCCCAAGTGACACTCTTATTTATGACTCTTCAATTACATGCAAAGAATAAAGATGTAAAATCAAATCTCTATTCTAGTAAACCAAAGGCATAACTAAAAGCAAATTATCCTTAGTGAATATACTTGTAGTTTGTTAGGGAATGTGGGTCAACTGGAAATTCCCCATGGGCTACTTCTGTAATATTAAAAATGCTACACTGACATCTCCAGGTCTTCTAGGGGTCCAGGAGAGCCCTGGAATGGCTGCTACATGACATCCTGGTGGGAGAGAGTTAATATCTGGAGACCTGGTAATGGAGATTTGGAGACTCACCTCTGCTACAAATGAGTGAAAGGCTGCATTTCCAGAGCCAAGGAATGGGGCACTCTCTGCTGATCTAATATCTCAGCTTTGAGTTTGGCTTTCAGGACTTTTGGTGATTTGGGGATGGAGTGCTGAGATCTGGGAGGAGTTTGGCAAGAAAAGGAGCCCAAAGGAATTATTATCTGGCTTCAAGTGAATTCTGCTAAATAGTTCATAGAAGGAACGTGGACATCTAAGAGTTGGAGACTCTTTCTGGGTCTTGCCACTAATTAATGTAATTACATTATATGTAATTACATTCCTGAAAAACTTTTTATCATCTGATGACGGGACGGCTTGGATCACATCACCAGGATGCCTTCCAGTTCTAATATCATGTTTCCTTTCACCAGCCTTGAGAATTCAATACCTCTCTGAGGAGGCAGGAGCTGCCCTTTCTAGTTTCATTTGCTCATGTTTTGTACATTTGCCTGGCCCAGTTGCTCAAGAAAGTCTACCTCAAGTTACTAGGGAGGTACCTTGGATCTTTAGCAGGCAATTGGCTTAAATCTAGCTCCTGATATCTGAGATGACCAAAGTTGCGAGTTTATCCTTAAGCTTTCTCTGTGTACCACGAGCCAGGACCATGTCTGAATTCTAAACTCTGGACACCATGCTCAGATCAAGTAAGCACCTCTCTGTGGCTTTTTCTTTTGGGGACCAACTCCCTTGTTTTAGGAGCCAATAAGGAGCTCTTGGGAGAGCTAATCAGGGTCTCATTGTAACTCTTCTACCATTTAATATGTGGCACAAAATAGCCAAAAATATCTGCAGGCTTGATTTTCAATTGATTTTTATTATATTTTGTAGCTCTGCTATCTTCTTTTAGATTCTAACTTTTCATTTAGCTTTTAAATATTTTGCAGGAGGGGTTTACAGTTAATATTAAACCAAGAAACCCAGGATAATTCTAAACAAATTAGATTGCAAATAACTTTAGCCTTATTCAATGACTTTTGAAGAAATTATAAATATATTTTAGAATTGTCTCCTTTTAATTCATTGAAGCTCTGGGGAATACCTGGAAGAAAGTCAAAAAGTTATTAATTTTCTCTCCTCTTATTTGGTATGAAGCACAGGCTTTTTGTCATTTATTTTCTTCTTAAGTCTGCCTTTGTCTCCCCTCCATCGTAAGTTCCTTGAGAGAAGAGAGCTTGCCCTTAAACCAACATGTGTTGCCTGATGGCATGTCACACTGTCCCACACATGGCACAGCTTTGCACATGTTATTTTAGCTCAGACCTTATTCACCTGTTTACTTATGCCTGCTCCTGCTGATTCATCAACCTCAACGTCTGGACCATCTTCCATTTTCTGCCTGTTTAACTTGGTCGTTAACCCCAAGTTAAAGCCCACTCTGTACTATCTCTCTTTCAATGAGATTCAAATTGAACTTCCTTTTTCTGATTATTCTAATTTACCCAATTTTCTAAAAATGTTTAGATAATGACTATGTTTTAAAAAGCATTTCAAGCTCTAATACATATGTTTCCTTTGTTTTTAAATAGCTGAACTCTTGCAAACAAGCCAATTTTCCATGAATCCTTTTAGAAAAAAGGACTAATTTGGCAATGCTAAGATTCCTAAATTCACCTGATTGAAAATTTCCATCTTAATATAAAATTCTCTTAATTAGGGAGTTCACCCATATGTCGTAATTTATTTTTGTATTAAAATAATTGTTTTGCATCTCTTCTATATATTTATGCAACTTTGTATCACTGAGTAAAACATCCAATCATAGAGGAAAAACCTTTTGATAATGTTCTTAAAAATATAAATAATCACAAACCTTAAAAGGGAGTAGTTAGATTCCAAAGAGCACTTGTTAGTTATTTGAGAAGAACACATGGAACATTTCCCCATGCAGGCAGTGGACAGATTTCCAGACCAGCTCACAAAAGTCTACTGAACTCATGATGTGGTTAAGGTAGAGAAGCTCTGGTGCCAGAGTTGAGGAAGACATACCCACTCCATGGTGCCGCTCAGACCCCCAGCTCCACGGCCAGGCTCACATCTCCCACACCTGTCCCCTCACTTCTTGGGCTGAGCAGGCAAGAGCTCCCATGTTCCAGGCTCCTGTGTGTGGCTTCCTTGTCCACGGCAAGTAGAAGCAGAGCTGCTGGGTTGGGGTGGGCATCCAGAGATGGGAAGTGGGAGAGGTCCTTCAGGATATAGTGATCCTTCTGGTATATTATGCAGTCTGATAGGTTTCCTTGGGTTTTGTTTCTAGTGACATCAGAAAAGATTTAGGAAGTAAAAAGGCTCCACCCTAACCCTTCCTGACCCTCACTTGGAAAAGATAAAGTTATCAGTGATGTTGTGTATTTGACTAAACAAAACAAAAAAAATATTTTCTATGTGACCCTTCCTTTGCCACCTAACTGAAGCCCTCAAGATTTCACTAGGCAAGTTCTTCATTCTGAAATTCATTTCCCTTATGCTCTTCCTGGGACCCTCAAACCCAGCAGTGATTGTGGTCCCATTTGGACTGCTAGGCATCCACACCTGCTCCCTGTGGCAAGGCCCCCGAGGGACCCGAAGGGGTTGCCAGTGAAGGGGCTCAGACCTCTCCACAGCAGGGAATAGGGCCTGATCCGAGCCAGGCCAACCCAATTCTGTTGCAGGACACTGAATCTTAAGAGAGGTGACACAGAGACAAAGCAAACAAGCTGGGAGCTCATTCAGGCCCACATTAGAGCCTTGACAAGTCTTCCAGGAGTGCCTCTTCCACAGACTTCAGGGGCTGACCTGGCTCCTATCCTTTCATAGGTTGATTCTACAAGTTCCCTAATTATGTGAGTCCTTGAAAGCCTTCTAATGAACCCCGCTGTGGCATAAGTCAGCCTGAGTCAGGTTTCTTCCTGTATCCACAAAGCCTGACTGGTAAAGCACACCCACTTACACATGGCCTGGCCTGCACTGCTGCCATAGACCCAGAGCTGCTGGCAGCCCTCTGCCTGTCCCTGCTCAGTCCCCTGCCATCTCAATGCTGGCTCTTCCCAGTTGATCACACTCCTAAGACTAGACCATCCTCTCAGCAGTGAGCTGGAACATCATCTAATAAACAGAAACTGAGGCAGGAGGTAGATGGGCTCCAGGCTAGACATTTACAACCGGCCTCCTATTCACATTTCCTGGTGCAAAAAAAGATGGGCTCCAGGCCAGACATTCACTACCAGCCTCCTGTTTACATTTCCTGAGGCAAGAGACAAATGGGCTCTGGGCTACATATTTATGACCAGCCTCCTGTCTACATTTTGAGGCCTACACTTCAATATAAGAAATAACAGGACGAGGGGAAGATGGCGGAAGAGTAAGATGTGGAGATCACCTTCCTCCCAACAGATACACCAGAAATACATCTACACGTGGAACAACTCCTACAGAACACCTACTGAACACTGGCAGAAGACCTCAGACCTCCCAAAAGGCAAGAAAGTCCCCATGTACCTGGGTAGGGCAAAAGAAAAAAGAATAAACAGAGACAAAAGGATAAGAATGGGACCTGCACCAGTGGGAGGGAGCTGTGAAGGAGGAAAGGTTTCCACACATGAGGAAGCCCCGTCTCGGGCGGAGACTGCGGGTGGCGGAGGGGGAAAGGTTCAGAGCCGCAGAGGAGAGCACAGCAACAGGGGTGCGGGGTGCAAAGCGGGGAGATTCCTGCACAGGGGATCAGGGCCGACCAGCACTCACCAGCCTGAGAGGCTTGTCTGCTCCCCTGCTGGAGCGGGCAGGACTGGGAGCTGAGGCTCTGACTTCGGTCAGATGCCGGGAGAGGACTGGGATGGCGGCGTGAACACAGAGTGCAGGGAGTTAGTGCACCATGGCTAGCCGGGAGGGAGTCCGGGGAAAAGTCTGGACCTGCTGAAGAGGCAAGAGACTTTTTCTTCCCTCTTTATTTCCTGGTGCACGAGGAGAGGGGATTAAGAGTGCTGCTTAAAGGAGCTCCAGAGATGCCGTGAACCGCGGACCCCAGAGACGTGCATGAGACGCTAAGGCTGCTGCTGCCGGCACCAAGAAGCCTGTGTGCAAGAACAGGTCACTATCCACACCCCCCTTCCGGGGAGGCTGTGCAGCCTGCCACTGCCAGGGTCCCGTGATCCCGGGACAACTTCCCGGGGAGAACGCACAGTGCACCTCAGGCTGGTGCAACGTCACGCCGGCCTCTGCTGCCACAGGATCGACCCGCACTCTGTACCCCTCCCTCCCCCCGGCCTGAGTGAGCCAGAGTCCCTAAAGCAGCTGCTCCTTTAACCCCGTGCTGTCTGAGTGAAGAACCCACGCCCTCCAGCGACCTACATGCAGAGGCGGGGCCCAATCCAGAGCTGAGCCCAGAGAGCTGTGAGAACAAAGAGGAAGGGAAATCTCTCCCAGCAACCTCAGAAGCAGCAGATTAAGGCTCCACAATCAACTTGATGTACCCTGCATCTGTGGAATACCTGAATAGACAACAAATCATCCCAAATTGAGGAGGTGGAATTTGGGAGCAAGATATTTAATTTTTCCCCTTTTCCTCTTTTTGTGAGTGTGTATGTGTATGATCCTGTGTGAGATTTTGTCTGTATAGCTTTGCTTCCACCATTTGTCTGGGCTTGTATCCGTCTGTTTTCTATTTTTTTTCTTAATAATTATTTTTTATTTTAATAACTTTATTTTATTTTATCTTACTTTATTTTATTTTATTTTATCTTCTTTCTTTCTTCCCTTCCTTCCTTCCTTACTCCCTCCCTCGCTCCATTGTTTCCTTCTTTCTTTCTTTTCTTTCATTCTTTTTCTTTCTTTCTTTCTTTCTTTCTTTCTACCTACTTTTTCTCCCTTTTATTCTGAGCCGTGTGGATGAAAGGCTCTTGGTGCTGCAGCCAGGAGTCGGTGCTGTGCCTCTGAGGTGGGAGAGCCAACTTCAGGACACTGGTCCACAAGAGATCTCCCAGCTCGACATAATATCAAATGGCAAAAATCTCCCAGAGACCTCCAACTTAACACCAGCACCCAGCTTCACTCAACGACCAGCAAGCTACAGTGCTGGACACCCTATGCCAAACAACTAGCAAGACAGGAACACAACCCCACCCATTAGCAGAGAGGCTGCCCAAAATCATAATAAGTCCACAGACACCCCAAAACACACCACTGGACGTGGACCTGCTCACCAGAAAGAGAAGATCCAGCCTCATCCACCAGAACACAGGCACTAGTCCCCTCCACCAGGAAGCCTACACAACCCACTGAACCAACTTCAGCCACTGGGGAGAGACACCAAAAACAACGGGAACTACGAACCTGCAGGCTGCAAAAAGGAGACCCCAAACACAGTAAGATAAGCAAAATGAGAAGACAGAAAAACACACAGCAGATGAAGGAGCAAGATAAAAACCCACCAGACCTAACAAATGAAGAGGAAATAGGCAGCCTACCTGAAAAAGAATTCAGAATAATGATAGTAAAGATATCCAAAATCTTGGAAATAGGGTTTCCCTCGTGGTGCAGTGGTTGAGAGTCCACCTGCCGATGTGGTGGACGCGGGTTTGTGCCCCAGTCTGGGAGGATCCCACGTGCCACAGAATGACTGGGCCCGTGAGCCATGGCTGCTGGGCCTGCACATCCGGAGCCTGTGCTCCACAACAGGAGAGGCCACGGTGGTGAGAGGCCCGCGTACCACAAAAAAAAAAAAAAAAATCTTGGAAATAGAATAGAGAAAATGCAAGAAACATTTAACAAGGACCTAGAAGAACTAAAGATGAAACAAGCAATGATGAACAGCACAATAAATGAAATGAAAAATACTCTACATGGGATCAATAGCAGAATAACTGAGGCAGAAGAATGGATAAGTGACCTGGAAGATAAAATAGTGGAAATAACTACTGCAGAGCAGAATAAAGAAAAAAGAATTAAAAGAACTGAGGACAGTCTCACAGACATCTGGGACAACATTAAACGCACCAACATTCGTATTATAGGGGTTCCAGAAAAAGAAGAGAAAAAGAAAGGGACTGAGAAAATATTTGAAGAGATTGTAGTTGAAAATTTCCCTAATATGGGAAAGGAAATAGTTAATCAAGTCCAGGAAGCACAGAGAGTCCCATACAGGATAAATCCAAGGAGAAACATGCCAAGACACATATTAATCAAACTGTCAAAAATTAAATACAAAGAAAACATATTGAAAGCAGCAAGGGAAAAACAACAAATAACACACAAGGGAATCCCCATAAGGTTAACAGCTGATCTTTCAGCAGAAACTCTGAAAGCCAGAAGGGACTGGCAGGACATACTTAAGGTGATGAAGGAGAAAGATCTGCAACCAAGATTACTCTACCCAACAAGGATCTCATTCAGATTTGATGGAGAAATTAAAATCTTTACAGATAAGCAAAAGTTGAGAGAGTTCAGCACCACCAAACCAGCTTTACAACAAATGCTAAAGGAACTTCTCTAGGCAAGAAACACAACAGAAGGAAAAGACCTACAATAACGAACCCAAAACAATTAAGAAAATGGGAATAGGAACATACATACTGATAATTACCTTAAATGTAAATGGACTAAATGCTCCCACCAAAAGACACAGATTGGCTGAATGGATACAAAAACAAGACCCATATATATGCTGTCTACAAGAGACCCCCTTCAGACCTAGAGACACATACAGACTAAAAGGGGATGGAAAAAGATATTCCATGCAAATGGAAACCAAAAGAAAGCTGGAGTAGCAAGTCTCATATCAGATAGACTTTAAAATAGACTTTAAAATAAAGACTATTAGAAGAGACAAAGAAGGACACTACATAATGGTCAAGGGATCAATCCAAGAAGAAGATATAACAATTGTAAATATTTATGCACGCAACCTAGGAGCACCTCAATACATAAGGCAAATACTAACAGCCATAAAAGGGGAAATAGACAGTAACACATTCATAGTAGGGGACTTTAACACCCCACTTTCACCAATGGACAGATCATCCAAAATGAAAATAAATAAGAAAACACAAGCTTTAAATGATACATTAAACAAGATGGACTTAATTGATATTTATAGGAAATTCCATCCAAGAACAACAGAATACACATTTTTCTCTAGTGCTCATAGAACATTCTCCAGGATAGACCATATCTTGGGTCACAAATCAAGCCTTGGTAAATTTAAGAAAATTGAAATTCTATCAAGTATCTTTTCCGACCACAACACTATGAGACTAGATATCAATTACAGGAAAAGATCTGTAAAAAATGCAAACATATGGAGGCTAAACAATACAGTCCTTAATAACAAAGTGATCACTGAAGAAA
This sequence comes from Monodon monoceros, assembly GCF_005190385.1. Lineage (NCBI taxonomy): Eukaryota > Metazoa > Chordata > Mammalia > Artiodactyla > Monodontidae > Monodon > Monodon monoceros. Next base: position 46,541,428 of record NW_021703780.1, read on the forward strand.
TCAAAGAGGAAATCAAAAACTACCTAGAAACAAATGACAATGGAGACACGACGACCCAAAACCTATGGGATGCAGCAAAAGCAGTTCTAAGAGGGAAGTATATAGCAATAAAATCCTACCTTAAGAAACAGGAAACAGCTCGAATAAACAACCTAACCTTGCTCCAAAAGCAATTAGAGAAAGAAGAACAAAAAAACCCCAAAGTTAGCGGAAGGAAAGAAATCATAAAAATCAGATCAGGGCTTCCCTGGTGGTGCAGTGGTTAAGAGTCCACCTGCGCATGCGGGGGACATGGGTTCATGCCCTGGTCCGGGAAGATCCCGCATGCTGTGGAGTGGCTAGGCCCGTGAGCCATGGCCACTGAGCCTGTGTGTCCGGAGCCTGTGCTCCACAATGGGAGACGGCACAACAGTGAGAAGCTTGCGTACCAAAAAAAAAAAAAAAAATCAGATCAGAAAAAAAAAAAAAATGAAGGAAACGATAGCAAAGATAAATAAAACTAAAAGCTGGTTCTTTGAGAAGATAAACACAATTGATAAACCATTAGCCAGTCTCATCAAGAAAAAAAGGGAGAAGACTCAAATCAATAGAATTAGAAATGAAAAAGGAGAAGTAACAACTGACACTGCACAAATACAAAAGATCATGAGAGATTACTACAAGCAACTCTACGCCAATAAAATGGACAACCTGGAAGAAATGGACAAATTCTTAGAAATGCACAACCTGCCAAGACTGAATCAGGAAGAAATAGAAAATATGAACAGACCAATCACAAGCACTGAAATTGAAACTGTGATTAAAAATCTTCCAACAAACAAAAGCCCAGGACCAGATGGCTTCACAGGCGAATTCTATCAAACATTTAGAGAAGAGCTAATACCTATCCTTCTCAAACTCTTCCAAAATATAGCAGAGGGAGGAACACTCCCAAACTCATTCTACAAGGCCACCATCACCCTGATACCAAAACCAGACAAGGATGTCACAAAAAAAGAAAACTACAGGCCAATATCACTGATGAACATAGATGCAAAAATGCTCAACAAAATACTAGCAAACAGAATCCAACAGCAGATTAAACGGATCATACACCATGATCAACTGGGGTTTACTGCAGGAATGCAAGGATCCTTCAATATTCACAAATCAATCAACATGATACACCATGTTAACAAATTGAAGGAGAAAAACCATATGATCATTTCAATAGATGCAGAGAAAGCTTTTGACAAAATTCAACACCCATTTATGATAAAACCCCTTCAGAAAGTAGGCATAGAAGGAACTTTCCTCAACATAATATAGGCCATATATGAGAAACCCACAGCCAACATCGTCTTCAAAGGTGAAAAACTGAAAGCATTTCCACTAAGATCAGGAACAAGACAAGGTTGCCCACTCTCACCACTCTTATTCAACATAGTTTTGGAAGTTTTAGCCACAGCAATCAGAGAAGAAAAGGAAATAAAAGGAATCCAAATTGGAAAAGAAGAAGTAAAGCTGTCACTATTTGCAGATGACATGATACTATACATAGAGAATCCAAAAGATGCTACCAGAAAACTACTAGAACTAAACAATGAATTTGGTAAAGTAGCAGGATACAAAATTAATGCACAGAAATCTCTGGCATTCCTTTACACTAATGATAAAAAATATGAAAATTAAATCAAGAAAACACTCCCATTTACCATTGCAACAAAAAGAATAAAATATCTAGGAATAAACCTACCTAAGGAGACAAAAGACCTGTACACAGAATATTATAAGACACTGATGAAAGTAATTAAAGATGATACAAATAGATGGAGAGATATACCATGTTCTTGGATTGGAAGAATGAACATAGTGAAAATGACTATACTACCCAAAGCAATCTACAGATTCAATGCAATCCCTATCAAACTACCACTGGCATGTTTCAGAGAACTAGAACAAAAAATTTCACAATTTGTATGGAAACACAAAAGACCCCGAGTAGCCAAAGCAATCTCGAGAACGAAAAATGGAGATGGAGGAATCTGGTTCCCTGGCTTCAAACTATACTACAAAGCTACAGTAATGAAGACAGTATGGTACTGGCACAAAAACAGAAATATAGATCAATGGAACAGGATAGAAAGCCCAGAGATAAACCCATGCACGTATGATCACCTTACCTTTGGTAAAGGAGGGAGTATGTACAGTGGAGATAGGACAGCCTCTTCAATAAGTGGTGCTGGGAAAACTGGACAGGTACGTGTAAAAGTATGAGATTAGATCACTCCCTAACACCATACACAAAAATAAGCTCAAAATGGATTAAAGACCTAAATGTAAGGCCAGAAACTATCAAACTCTTAGAGGAAAGCATAGGCAGGACACTCCATGACATAAATCACAGCAAGGTCCTTTTTGACCCACCTCCTAGAGAAATGGAAATAAAAACAAAAATAAACAAATGGGACCTAATGAAACTTCAAAGCTTTTGCACAGCAAAGGAAACCATAAACAAGACCAAAAGACGACCCTCAGAATGGGAGAAAATATTTGCAAATGAAGCAACTGACAAAGGATTAATCTCTAAAATTTATAAGCAGCTCATGCAGCTCAATAACAAGTAAACAAACAACCCAATCCGAAAATGGGCAGAAGACCAAAATAGACATTTCTCCAAAGAAGATATACAGACTGCCAACAAACACATGAAAGAATGCGCAACATCATTAATCATTAGAGAAGTGCAAATCAAAACTACAATGAGATATCATCTCACAACAGTCAGAATGGCCATCATCAAAAAATCTACAAATAATAAATGCTGGAGAGGGTGTGGAGAAAAGGGAACGCTCTTACACTGCCGGTAGGAATGTGAATTGGTACAGCCACTATGGAGAACAGTATGGAGGTTTCTTAAAGAACTACAAATAGAACTACTATATGACCCAGGAATACCACTGCTGGACATATACCCTGAGAAAACCATAATTCAAAAAGAGTCATGTACCAAAATGTTCATTGCAGCTCTATTTACAATAGCCCAGAGATGGAAACAACCTAAGTGTCTATCATCGGATGAATGGATAAAGAAGATGTGGCACGTATATACAATGGATTATTACTCAGCCATAAAACAAAATGAAATTGAGCTATTTGTAATGAGGTGGATGGACCTGGAGTCTGTCATACAGAGTGAAGTAAGTGAGAAAGAGAGAGACAGGTAACATATGCTAACACATATATATGAAATTTAAGAAAAAAAAATTTCATGAAGAACCTAGGGGTAAGACGGGAATAAAGACACAGACCTACTAGAGAATGGACTTGAGGGTTTGGGGAGCTGGAAGGGTAAGCTGTGATGATGCGTTAGAGTGGCATGGACATATATACACTACCAAGATAGCTAGTGGGAGGCAGCTGCATAGCACAGGGATATCAGCTCGGTGCTTTTTGACCACCTGGAGGGGTGGGATAGGGAGGGAGATGCAGGAGGGAGGAGATCTGGGAACATATGTATATGTATAACTGATTCACTTTGTTATAAAGCAGAAACTAACACACCATTGTAAAGCAGTTATACTCCAATAAAGGTAAAAAAAAAAAACGGAACAACAATAGGAATAGGGTAAATAACTAGACATTGGACACTTTTATGGCAGGAAGAAAGAGGGGCTAAACCCTGTTAGAAGATCAAGAAGTCACACATTTCCCATCCTTGGAAGAAGGAAAGCACTACAGGTATGCAGGAAGGCTCCATGGGGTCAAAAATGCAGGGGAGGCCAGACCATAATGTCTTGCTGTTTTCCCTCCCAGACACCCTTGCGATGAAATCCATCTTGACTGAGGTGTGTGTGCATACGGAGGGGAGGGTCCTGAGACAAATTAGCCATGGGGTCAAAGCAGGTCGATTGGCCAAGAAGACAAAGGCCCAGAAGACTGCCCCCTTATAAAGGATTTAAACTTCCCAAAGGCAGGACTTCTGCAACTCTCTTGCTGAGTTCACCAGTGTGTCTTTCCGCATCTATTCTGCTTTTCTAGTAAACACTTTACTTTCTTCTATACCAACTGTCTCCTTGTCAGATTCCTCCTTACAAGGCAGACAAGGACTGGGGATTTAGACTCTAGCTGCTGTCCCTGTGGTCTAGCGGTTAAGATTCCTGGTTTCCACCCAGGTGACCAGGGTTTGATTCCCAGTCAGGAAACTAAGGTCTTGCTTCCAGCCGCTGCTCACTGCAAGCTACCGCTCACTGCTTTGTGTGTCCAAAATCAAAAACACCAAGTATAATCTTCCCTAATATCCCTCTCCTCTGCCTCTCTAGCTTAATTTTATCTTTGCCTCTCTTTCTTCAGACACAGTTGATGGCTATCCCTTCAGGCCTGCTCTCTAGCTCCAAGCTGCTCTGAGACTGGGAACCATCTTCAATCTCTCCTCTCCATCAGCTGCTTCTCCTCAGTCCACACACCCCACAGTCATCCTGATCCTAGAAGGCCCTTTTCCATCAAACATTCCCTACCAGCTCACTGTCAGCCCACTCCTTTCTTCAATTGCTCTCCATCTCTGCCTCTGTAACTTCTAAAACCACCATGATCAGGCTTCCCACCACCAGCCTCACCCAAGGCCACTGAACAGCTCTTATGAAGGTTACCAGGGACTTGCAAAAGGCCAAATCAAAGAGTTTCATTTTAGTTCTTAGCCCAAGAGACAACTATTGCAGAAACTGCTAGTCATTCCAAAATAACAATTCCTTCTTTTAAAACAGAATCCTCCAAACATATTCATTCTCCCTTGCAGCTAGATGTGGCCACTGATCTGTGAGCAGGAGGGAAGAACACAACGTCTGGGTTATATCCATAAAATGAAGGGCATGTCTCTACTTCCCATCCCACTTCCTGCTGGCTGGATGTGGGTGTGATGTGATCCACATTTGCCACGTTTGCAATGAGCATAAGACCTATACCCCAGGGGTGTAGAAAAACAAGGTATAAGGAGCCACAGCTCCAGATGATTTCATGAAGCCCTACCTCCCTGGGTCACCCTTGAGCTCAGAGAGACTAACTGAGTGGCTGAGGATCACAAAGCCAGACTAAAACCCAGGCCCAAGCTTAGTGCTCTTCCCAGTACACTCCTTGGTAAAGTACAATCAGTTCTGGGAGGGTGGGCTCCAATAGCCTCTGGTACCACATGCCCACATAACTTCTGTTATCAGGCATCAATTTAGCCACCAAAAGCTCAGCTCTGCAGAGTCTAAAAATATTTCTAGGAGCTCAATGTCTACATACCTTTTTTGGGATTGTCTTTCTCCTCCTGAAGCACTAAAACTTCTCTTTAAAGTGACTGAAACAAGAAAATAAAAATAACTTAACATTTTCCTGTGGCAGATCTTTTACTTATTCACTCATTTGTTTGTTTAAAAAATATCTAACCAATTGTACCTACTGTAAAGACTGTCTTCATTTATTATAGCATCAGCAAAATATAATATTGCATATTACTATTTACTTGACAGGTTTGTTTAAAGGTCTTTTCTCAAAGAAAAGGTGCTAAACAAAGAAACTCCATTGTTAGTAGCTAAAAAGTTCATAAAATATCTGTGTCATAATCATCCTAAATCCTTTACCAAGAAAGCTAGAAGTAACCACATGCAAGTGTAAGGGTCCAACTTTCCTTTATCACTTCCCCACTGACCCTCCCCACCCTTGTTACTGGGGATACATAATATCCCATCATCTAAAAATTCATCTCAAACAGTTAGTAATTAATTGCTTCTAGAATTTCCTACATATGTTTAAATGCACAAATATTTTTACTGCATAATATTCATGTTTTCCCAATCGCAAATCAAGACATTTTATTTATCAGGCAGGAATTTATAGGGAAAACAGAACAGAGTGTTGGAATTTGGGGTTGCCCCAGAAAATCTGGAACATCTATTCTCCATTTTTATGGACGAATTAATTTTCAAAAGGGACAAAGAATGAAGCAAAATCCTTAGAGTTCTACTCTGATACTTAGGGACATTATTTTAAACCATTTTTTATGAAATTTTCACAGTATAGTCATTGATGAGAGGGGATTATTTAGACTTAATTTATTTCAGAGTATTTCTACCTATCTTATTTAATATTCCATCAATTTACTCTTTTTAAAGAGTTATTCTTTTCTCTCCATTTTCTATTTTAACTGATCTTTTATTTCAGTTTCAGATTTGTTCAAGGAATTGAATCCTATCTTTCTGTGAGGAAGATTCTTTAAATTTTATCTAAATATATCTTTACTTTCTCATACCCCAGTCTGATTTTTTTTTACTGTTTCAAATTAAGAGTAAAGATGAACATATTTACTGAATTTACATAGCTTCTTTTTATAATTCTAAACAATTAAAACATTTATTTTACTTTAGTGTTTTAAGGAAAATATATCCCTTTATATTAATGTAAATAAAATTGTACAAAACTTAGTCTACACCAAGACTAATTTCTTTTCCAGGTTTCTGACCTCTAATCAACAGACTCATGAAAGGTCACTTCCATTACTCCTGTGGTTATTTAGTCTGTCTCCAAATGAGTTATCTCCACTCCCCAGTTAGAACCTGCATTTGCTGGAAGAAATAATGAAACTGTTCATTTGACTGGAGGCAATGGAAAACCACAGTGCCGTTGGCCTTTGGGCTCTGTAAGACTGACAGACACACCTGTCCTAATTAGCATTACACCTGGGAAACAAACTACTCATTTATGTAAGTGTGATGACATCTACTTGACTCCCAAGTATGATTCCCAGACCTCTACCTGCTGAAATCCTACAAACTGGTAAAAAGAAGGCTTACTGAATGTAGATTCCTTCAAAGGGCTTGAACTGGAGCTGCTTGAGTTATCCAAAGTGTCCAATTCTGAATATATATCTGCACATTAATAAAAAAAATAAAGAGCAAATGAACCTTGAAACAGAAAGAAGTCAAGAGTTCATTCTTGTTGTAACCCTTTCACTAGAAATACCTTTCTCAATATTTTCCAAGTTGAAGTTATCATCTGACAAGATTCCAGCACAGGCTCGGTCTTCGTCCTTATCACAGGGGGCCTGGAAGCCCTCAGGTGGCAGGTCTGTGCTTTCTGAAAGCTCACTTTTCAGGCTTCCTGCTCCACTGCTGCTTGCCTTCTCAAAGGATTCCTGAAAGAGAAATTCAGTTGGTAATACCCACTTCTTTCCTTTCTTCTGCAGACTTAAAACTCATTAGAATATATATTAAAATGACTAAAATATTATTACAAATATTTGTGCTGAAGTGGCATCCTTAGTTCCACCTATACATATGCTATAGAATTCATTCAGTCCATAACTACAAAAAGTGGGTCTACAAGCTACCACTGGACAAAAAAGAATGGGTGTGGCAAGATGCTGAGTAACAAAGGTCTGTGCAATCTGACGAAAGAAAATGTAGCACTAAGGAATAGAAATGTAGAATAATTCTGGAGGTAGGTGGCCAAGATGGAGGAGTAGAAACACCTTAAGCTCACCTTCTCCTATGGACACACCAAAACAACAAGTATTTACAGAGCAACTATTGAAGAAAAAGACTGGAATCTAACAGAAAATATCTTCTACAACTAGAGATATAAAGAAGGAACCACAACGAGACAGGTAGGAGGGACAGGGACATGGTAAGTCAAGACCCATACCTCTGGGTGGGTGACCCTCAAACGGGAAGATAATTACAATTGCAGAGGTTCTCACCAAAGAGAAATGGGTCTGAGCCCCACATCAGGCTCCCCATCCCGGGGGTCCTGCACCAGGAAGACGAGACCCCAGAACATTTGTTTTTGAAGGCCAGCTGGGTTTACTTTCAGGAGAGCCAGGAGACAGGAGGACACAGAGACTCCACTGTTATATGACACATACAAAAGTTCACACACTCCAGCACCTAGGGAATAAGAAATTACTTGAAAGGAGCCTGGGTCATACCCCCCTGCTGATCTTGGAGAGTCTTCCAGAGGAGAAGGAGGCACGTGGAGCTCCCCTGGGGACATGGACATTGACGGTGGCCACTTTGGGGAGCTCGTTCTACCATGTGGACACTGTTGTTGCAAGTGCCACTGTGGAGTCCTCCCTCCAGCTTATCAGCACTAGGACTGGCCCCAGCCCTGCCCACCAGCCTGTAGGAGCCAGTGCTGGGAAGCCTCAGATCAAGCAGATAGTCAGGAGAAGTTATAGCTCCACTCATCAGCAGACCAGTTTCCATAAGACCCCCTGAGCCCACAGCTGCCATGGAAAAAGACCCTGTCCACCAGAGGGCCCAGAAACCAGCCCTATACACCAATGCACAAGCACTAGACCAGGGACCCTCAGGTCTTCCAGCTAGCTACCCTGTGATCTGGTCCCACAAACTAGTGGGCAGATACCAGTACCATGACCACTGCAAACTTTCAGCCTGCCTTGTCAGGACCCAGCCAACCCATCAGCAAGCCTACATCAGCCCTAGGACCTCCTGGGCCTGGGCCCTGCCCACCAATAGACCAAAACCGTTCTGATAAATCTTGGGCCCCTAAGCCAGCTACCCTGGAATCCAGTCCCACTCACCAGTGGGCCAGCAACAGCTTTGAGAAACCTCAGAACCCACAGCCAGCTGTGTCAGGAATCAGCCCCAAAGCAGGCCAACACTACACATGGGAACACAGGCTCCACAACACCCACCCCAGGACCCACAGCTCCACCACCAGTGGGCCACCATTAGCTATGTCACCACCAGTGGCTCAGCAGTCAGCTGTGTCATGATCCGGCCCCAACAACCAGCAGCTGACAGGCAACCAACTAGACCAGGGGCCAGCCACACCTACCAGAGCACTCACAGTGGTCAACCTGCCACAAAAGAAGACCCATGCAGCCCACATAGGGGGCAACCCTGGAGCACATAGCTCTGCTGACAGAGGGGGGTGTGCTGCCGGAATGCATAGGATGTTTTCTACAAAAGACTACTTCTCTAAAGTCAGGAAATTTAAGAAACCTACCAAATACATAGAAATAAAAACAGAAAACTAGACAAAATGAGGTGACAGAGGAACATGTTCCCAAAAAAGAAACATGATACAACCCCAGAAGAAGAACTAAGTGAAGTAGAGAGAGGCAATCTACCCAATAAAGAGCTCAAGGTAATGATTCATGATAAAGATGATCAAAGAAGTGAGGAAAAGATTGAATGAACAGAGTGAGAAGTCAGAAGTTTTAACAGAGTTAGAAAATATAAAGAAGAACCAAACAGAGATGAAGAATACAATAACTGACATGAAGAAAACACTAAAAGGAATCAACAGTAGATTGGATGATACAGAGGAACAGATCAGTGAGCTGGAAGACAGAGTAGTGGAAATCACTGAAGCTGGAGAGAAAAAAGAAAAAAAGGAATGAGGATAGGTTAAGAGACATTTGAGACAATGTCAAACATGCTAACATTCACATTATAGGGTATTAGGGGTACCAGAAGAAGAAGAGAGAGAAAGGGGCAGAGAAAATATTTGAAGAACTCCCTGAACCTGGGAAAGGAAATAGGTATCCAGGTTCAGGAAGCACAGAGAGTCCCAAACAGGATCACCCCAAAGAGGACCACAACAAGTCAATTGTAATTAAAATGGCAAAAATTAGAGATAAAGAAAGAATATTAAAAGCAGCAAAAAAAATAGCAAGAAGTTACATACAATGGAACTCTCATAAGACTATCAGTTGGCTTTTCAGCAGAAACTGCAGGCCACAAGGGAGTGGCATGATATAGTTAAAATAATGAAAGGGAAAAACTTACAACCAAGAATATTCTACTTGGCAAGGCTCTCATTCAGATTTGATGGAGATGAAGAGTTTTACAGACAAGCAAAAGCTCAAAGAGTTCAGCACCACCAAACCAGCTTTACAAGAAATGTTAAAGGTACTTCTCCAAGTGAAAAAGGTCCAACTAAAAACAGAAAAATTACGAAAGGAAAAGTCTCACTGGTAAAGGTAAATACACATGTACGAAGATAGTAGGAAGGTTAAAAGACAAAAGCAATAAAAGCATTTAGTCAGCAACAAGTAATTAAGAGGTACACAAAACAAAAACGATGTAAAATATGATGTCAAAACCAGAAATCAAGATGGGAGAGAGCTTAGATTGCAGGATTGTTAAAATGCAATTTGTTATTTATTTTTTCCTTTTTTAAACATCTTTATTGGAGTATAATTGCTTTACAATGGTGTGTTACTTTCTGCTTTACAACAAAATGAATCAGTTATATATATACATATGTTCCCATATCTCTTGCCGCTTGTGTCTCCCTTCCTCCCACCCTCCCTATCCCACCCCTCCAGGAGGTCACAAAGCACCAAGCTGATCTCCCTGTGCTATGCGGCTGCTTCCCACTAGCTATCTACCTTACGTTTGGTAGTGTATATATGTCCATGCCTCTCTCTTGCTTTGTCACAGCTTACCCTTCCCCCTCCCCATATCCTCAAGTCCATTCTCTAGTAGGTCTGTGTCTTTATTCCTGTCTTACCCCTAGGTTCTTCATGACATTTTCCCCTTAAATTCCATATATATGTGTTAGCATACGGTATTTGTGTCTCTCTTTCTGACTTACTTCACTCTGTATGACAGACTCTAGGTCTATCCACCTCATTACAAGTAGCTCAATTTCGTTTTTTTTATGGCTGAGTAATATGCCATTGTATATATGTGCCACATCTTCTTTATCCATTCATTTGATGATGGACACTAAGGTTGGTTCCAACTCCGGGTTATTGTAAATAGATCTGCAATGAACATTTTAGTACATGACTCTGTGAATTATGGTTTTCTCAGGGTATATGCCCAGTAGTGGGATTGCTGGGTCATATGGTAGTTCTATTTGTAGTTGTTTAAGGAACCTCCATACTGTTCTCCACAGTGGCTGTATCAATTTACATTCCCACCAACAGTGCAAGAGCGTTCCCTTTTCTCCACACCCTCTCCAGCATTTATTGTTTCTAGATTTTTTGATGATGGCCATTCTGACTGGTGTGAGATGATATCTCATTGTAGTTTTGATTTGCATTTCTCTAATGATGAGGGATGTTGAGCATTCTTTCTTGTGTTTGTTGGCAGTCTGTATATCTTCTTTGGAGAAATGTCTATTTTGGTCTTCTGCCCATTTTTGGATTGGGTTGTTTGTTTTTTTGTTATTAAGCTGCATGAGCTGCTTATAAATTTTGGACATTAATCCTTTGTCAGTTGCTTCATTTGCAAATATTTTCTCCCATTCTGAGGGTTGTCTTTTGGTCTTGTTTATGGTTTCCTTTGCTGTGCAAAAGCTTTGAAGCTTCATTAGGTCCCATTTGTTTATTTTTGTTTTTATTTCCATTTCTCTAGGAGGTGGGTCAAAAAGGACCTTGCTGTGATTTATGTCATGGAGTGTCCTGCCTATGTTTTCCTCTAAGAGTTTGACAGTTTCTGGCCTTACATTTAGGTCTTTAATCCATCTTGAGCTAATTTTTGTGTATGGTGTTAGGGAGTGATCTAATCTCATACTTTTACATGTAGCTGTCCAGTTTTCCCAGCCCCACTTATTGAAGAGGCTGTCCTTTCTCGACTGTACATTCCTGCCTCCTTTATCAAAGACAAGGTGACTATACGTGGGTGGGTTTATCTCTGGGCTTTCTAACTGTTCCGTTGGTCTATATTTCTGTTTTTGTGCCAGTACCATACTGTCTTGATTACTGTAGCTTTGTAGTATAGTCTGAAGTCAGGGAGCCTGATTCCTCCAGCTCCACTTTTCTTTTGCAAGATGGCTTTGGCTATTCGGGGTCTTTTGTGTTTCCATACAAATTGTGAAATTTTTTGTTCTAGTTCTCTGAAAAATGCCAGTGGGAGTTTGATAGGGATTGCATTGAATCTGTAGATTGCTTTGGGTAGTATAGTCATTTTCACAATGTTCATTCGTCCAATCCAAGAACATGGTATATCTCTCCATCTATTTGTATCATCTTTAATTTCTTTCATCAGTGTCTTATAATTTTCTGCATACAGGTCTTTTGTCTCCTTAGGTAGGTTTATTCCTAGATATTTTATTCTTTTTGTTGCAATGGTAAATGGGAATGTTTTCTTGATTTCACTTTCAGATTTTTCATCATTAGTGTAGAGGAATACCAGAGGTTTCTGTGCATTAATTTTGTATCCTGCTACTTTACCAAATTCATTGATTAGCTCTAGTAGTTTTCTGATAGCATCTTTAGGATTCTCTATGTATAGTATCATGTCATCTGCAAATAGTGACCGTTCTACTTCTTTTTTTTCCGATTTGGATTCCTTTTATTTCCTTTTCTTCTCTGATTGCTATGGCTAAAACTTCCAAAACTATGTTGAATAAGAGTGGTGAGAGTGGGCAACCTTGTCTTTTTCCTGATCTTAGTGGAAATACTTTCATTTTTTCACCATTGGGGATGATGTTGGCTGTGGGTTTGTCATATATGGCCTTTATTATGTTGAGGAAAGTTCCCTCTATGCCTACTTTATGCAGGGTTTTTATCATAAATGCGTGTTGAATTTTGTCCAAAGCTTTCTCTGCATCTACTGAGATGATCATATGGTTTTTCTCCTTCAATTTGTTAATATGGTGTATCACGTTGATTGATTTGCGTATATTGAAGAATCCTTGCATTCCTGGAATAAACCCCACTTGATCATGGTGTATGATCCATTTAATCTGCTGTTGGATTCTGTTTGCTAGTATTTTGTTGAGCATTCATACATCTATGTTCATCAGTGATATTGGCCAGTAGTTTTCTTTTTTTGTGACATCCTTGTCTGGTTTTGGTATCAGGGTGGTGGTGGCCTCATAGAATGAGTTTGGGAGTGTTCCTCCCTCTGCTATATTTTGGAAGAGTTTGAGAAGGATAGGTGTTACCTCTTCTCTAAATGTTTGATAGAATTCGCCTGTGAAACCATCTGGTCCTGGGCTCTTGTTTGTTGGAAGATTTTTAATCACAGTTTCAATTTCAGTGCTTGTGATTGGTCTGTTCATATTTTCTATTTTGTCCTGATTCAGTCTTGGCAGGTTGTGCCTTTCTAAGAATTTGTCCATTTCTTCCAGGTTGTCCATTTTATTGGCATAGAGTTGCTTGTAGTAATCTCTCATGATCTTTTGTATTTGTGCAGTGTCAGTTGTTACTTCTCCTTTTTCATTTCTAATTCTATTGATTTGAGTCTTCTCCCTTTTTTTCTTGATGAGACTGGCTAATGGTTTATCAATTGTGTTTATCTTCTCAAAGAACCAGCTTTTAGTTTTATTTATCTTTGCTATCGTTTCCTTCATTTCGTTTTCATTTATTTCTGATCTAATTTTTATGATTTCTTTCCTTCTGCTAACTTTGGGGTTTTTTTGTTCTTCTTTCTCTAATTGCTTTCGGAGCAAGGTAAGGTTGTTTATTCGAGATGTTACCTGTTTCTTAAGGTAGGATTGTATTTCTATAAACTTCCTTCTTAGAACTGCTTTTGCTGCATCCCATAGATTTTGGATCGTCGTGTCTCCATTGTCATTTGTTTCTAGGTAATTTTTGATTTCCTCTTTGATTTCTTCAGTGATCACTTCGTTATTAAGGACTGTATTGTTTAGCCTCCATGTGTTTGTATTTTTTACAGATCTTTTCCTGTAATTGATATCTAGTCTCATAGCATTGTGGTCGGAAAAGATACTTGATAGAATTTCAATTTTCTTAAATTTACCAAGGCTTGATTTGTGACCCAAGATATGATCTATCCTGGAGAATGTTCCATTAGCACTTGAGAAAAATGTGTATTCTGTTGTTTTTGGATGGAATGTCCTATAAATATCAATTAAGTCCTTCTTGTTTAATGTATCATTTAAAGCTTGGCTTTCCTTATTTATTTTCATTTTGGATGATCTGTCCATTGGTGAAAGTGGGGTGTTAAAGTCCCCTACTATGAATGTGTTACTGTCTATTTCCCCTTTTATGGCTGTTAGTATTTGCCTTATGTATTGAGGTGCTCCTAGGTTGGGTGCATAAATACAATTGTTACATCTTCTTCTTGGATAGATCCCTTGATCATTATGTAGTGTCCTTCTTTGTCTCTTCTAATAGTCTTTATTTTAAAGTCTATTTTAAAGTCTATCTGATATGAGACTTGCTACTCCAGCTTTCTTTTGGTTTCCATTTGCATGGAATATCTTTTTCCATCCCCTTTTAGTCTGTATGTGTCTCTAGGTCTGAAGTGGGTCTCTTGTAGACAGCAAATATATGGGTCTTGTTTTTGTATCCATTCAGCCAATCTGTGTCTTTTGGTGGGAGCATTTAGTCCATTTACATTTAAGGTAATTATCGATATGTATGTTCCTATTCCCATTTTCTTAATTGTTTTGGGTTCGTTATTGCAGGTCTTTTCTTTCTGTTGTGTTTCTTGCCTAGAGAAGTTCCTTTAGCAGTTGTTGTAGAGCTGGTTTGGTGGTGCTGAACTCTCTCAGCTTTTGCTTGTCTGTAAAGCTTTTAATTTCTTCATAAAATCTGAATGAGTTCCTTGCTGGGTAGAGTAATCTTGGTTGCAGATTTTTCTCCTTCATCACTTTAAATATGTGCTGCCAGTCCCTTCTGGCTTGCAGAGTTTCTGCTGAAAGATCAGCTGTTAACCTTATGGGGATTCCCTTGTGTGTTATTTTTCCCTTGCTGCTTTTAATATGTTTTCTTTGTATTTAATTTTTGACAGTTTGATTAATATGTGTCTTGGCATATTTCTCCTTCGATTTATCCTATATGGGACTCTCTGTGCTTCCTGGACTTGATTAACTATTTCCTTTCCCATATTAGGGAAGTTTTCAACCACAATCTCTTCAAATATTTTCTCAGTCCCTTTCTTTTCCTCTTCTTTTTCTGGAACCCCTATAATACAAATGTTGGTGCGTTTAATGTTGTCCCAGAGGTCTCTGAGACTGTCCTCAGTTCTTTTCATTCTTTTCTCTTTATTCTGCTCTGCAGTAGTTATTTCCACTATTTTATCTTCCAGGTCACTTATCCATTCTTCTGCCTCAGTTATTCTGCTATTGATCCCATCTGGAGTATTTTTCATTTCATTTATTGTGTTGTTCATCATTGTTTGTTTCATCTTTAGTTCTTCTAGGTCCTTGTTAAATGTTTCTTGCATTTTGTCTATTCTATTTCCAAGATTTTGGATCATCTTTATTATCATTATTCTGAATTCTTTTTCAGGTAGACTGCCTATTTCCTCTTCATGTGTTAGGTCTGGTGGGTTTTTATCTTGCTCCATCATCTGCTGTGTGTTTTTCTGTCTTCTCATTTTGCTTATCTTACTGTGTTTGGGGTCTCCTTTTTGCAGGCTGCATGTTCGTAGTTCCCGTTATTTTTGGTGTCTGTCCCCAGTGGCTAAGGTTGGTTCAGTGGGTTGTGTAGGCTTCCTGGTGGAGGGGAGTAGTGCCTGTGTTCTGGTGGATGAGGCTGGGTCTTCTCTTTCTGGTGGGCAGGTCCACGTCTGGTGGTGTGTTTTGGGGTGTCTGTCGACTTATTATGATTTTGGGCAGCCTCTCTGCTAATGGGTGGGGTTGTGTTCCTGTCTTGCTAGTTGTTTGGCATAGGATGTCCAGCACTGTAGCTTGCTGGTCGTTGAGTGAAACTGGGTGCTGGTGTTGAGATAGAGATCTCTGGGAGATTTTTGCCGTTTGATATTATGTGCAGCTGGCAGGTCTCTTGTGGACCAGTGTCCTGATGTTGGCTCTCCCACCTCAGAGGCACAGCAGTAACTCCTGGCTGCAGCACCAACAGCCTTTCATCCACACGGCTCAGAAGAAAAGGGATAAAAAGCAGAAAGAAAGAATTAGTAGTATTAGAAAGAAAGAAAAAAAGAAAGAAGTGAGGGAGGGAGGGAGGGAGAGAAGGAAGAAAGAAAGGAGGGAAGGAAGAAAAAAAGAAGGAGGATAAAGTAAAATAAAGTAAGATAAAATATAAAAAGTTATTAAAATAAAAAATAATTATTAAGAGGAAAAAAAACCAAAAAACCAAAAAACGGATAGATAGAATCCTGGGACAAATGGTGGAAGCAAAGCTATACAGACAAAATGTCACACAGAAGCATATACATTCACAAAAAGCAGAAAAGGGGAAAAATCATAAATCTTGCTCTCAAAGTCCACCACCTCACTTTGGGATGATTCTTGTCTAAAGGAGGGAAGGAAGGTAAGAAGAAATGGAGATAAAGTAAAATAAAGTTATTAAAATAAAAAATTATTATTAAGAAAAAAATTAAAAAAAAAAACAAAACGGGTGGATAGAATCCTCAGACAAATGGTGGAAGCAAAGCTATACAGACAAAATCTCACACAGAAGCATAGACATACACACTCACAAAACGAGGAAAAGGTGGAAAAATAATAAATCTTGCCCTCAAAGTCCACCTCCTTAATTTGGGATGATTCATTGTCTATTAATGTATTCCACAGATGCAGGGTACATCAAGTTGATTGTGGAGCTTTATTCCACTGCTTCTGAGGATGCTGGGAGAGACTGCCCTTTCTCTTCTTTGTTCTCACAGCTCCCAGGGGCTCAGCTTTGGATTTGGCCCCACCTCTGCGTGTAGGTCGCTGGAGGGCGTCTGTTCTTCGCTCAGACAGGACAGTGTTAAAGGAGCCGCTGATTCGGGGGCTCTGGCTCACTCAGGCCAGGGGGAGGGAGGGTCACGGAGCGCAGGGCGAGCCTGCGGTGGCAGAGGCCAGCGTGATGTTGCACCAGCCTGAGGCGCGCTGTGCGTTCTCCCGGGGGAGTTGTCCATGGATCACGGGACCCTGGCAGTGGTGGGCTGTACAGGCTCCCTGGAAGGGGGTGTGGTTAGTGACCTGTGCTCGCACACAGGCTTCTTGGTGGCGGTGGCAGCAGCCTTAGCATCTCATGTCTGTCTCTGGGGTCTGCAGTTTTAGCTGAGGCTCGCACCCGTCTCTGGAGCTCCTTTAAGCAGTGCTCTTAATCCCCTCTCCTCACACACCAGGAAACAAAGAGGGAAGAAAATGTCTCTTGCCTTTTCAGCAGGTCCAGACGTTTCCCTAGACTCCCTCCCAGCTAGCTGTGGCGCACTAACCCCCTGCAGGCTATGTTCACGCTGCCAACCCCAGTCCTCTCCCTGTGCTCCGACCGAAGCCCGAGCCTCAGCTCCCAGCCCCGCCCACCCCGGCAGGGGAGCAGACAAGCCTCTTGGGCTGGTGAGTACCAGTCGGCCCTTCCTCTGTGCCGGAATCTCTCTGCTTTGCCCTCTGCACCCCTGTTGCTGCGCTCTCCTCTGTGGCTGCTAACCCCCCCCCAACCGCCACCCGCAGTCTCCGCCTGAGAAGGGGCTTCCTAGTGTGTGGAAACCTTTCCTCCTTCACAGCTCCCTCCCACTGGTGCAGGTCCCATCCCTATCCTTTTGTTTCTGTTTATTCTTTTTTCTTTTGCCCTACCCAGGTACGTGGGGGATTTCTTGCCTTTTGGGAGGTCTGAGGTCTTCTGCCAGCGTTCAGTAGGTGTTCTGTAGGAGTTGTTCCACGTGTAGATGTATTTCTGGTGTATCTGTGGGTAGGAAGGTGATCTCCACGTCTTACTCTTCTGCCATCTTCCCGGAAGTCCTTCTGCAATTTAAATTGAGATCAGCAACTTAAAATTTAAAAATGTATATCTGTGTGTTTATATATGTGCATATAGCTATATATAAACCTCATGGTAATAACAAAACAAAAATCTATGATAGACACACAAAAAAAAGAGAAAAGAATCCCAACATAAACTAAAGATAGTCCTCAAGCCACAGGTGAAGAGAACAAAAGAAGAAAGAACACAAAAATAACTACAACAACAACCACAAAACAATTAACAAAATGGCAGTAAGTACATACCTATCAATAATTACTTTAAATGTACATGAACTAAATGCTCTAATCAAAAGACACAGAGTGGCTGAATGGATAAAAAAGCAAGATCCACATATATGCTTCCTACAAGACACTCATTTCAAATCAAAAGGCACACACAGACTGAAAGTAAGGGGATGGAAAAGGTATTCCATGCAACTGGAAATGAAAAGAAAGCTAGAGTAGCAATAATTAGACAAAATAGCCTTTAAAACAAAGACTGTAAAAAGACTGAAGAATTTTACAATGATTGAGGGCCAAGAAGAAGATATAACAATTTAAAATATATAAGCACCCAACAAAAATACCTAAATACATAGAGCAAATATTAACAAACATAATTAGAGAGATTGACAGTAACACAATAATAGCAGAGGACTTTAACACTCAACTTACGTCAATGGAGAGATCATCCAGACAGAAAATCAATACGGAAACGTTGGTCTTAAATGACACACTAGACCAAATAGACTTAATAGATATACATAAAACACTCCATCGAAAACCAGAAGAATACACATTCCTTTCAAGTATACGTGGAACATTCTCCAGGATAGATCACATGTTAGGTGACAAAAGAAGTCTCAGTAAATTTAAGAAAAATGAAATCATATCAAGCGTATTTTCTGACCATAATGTTATGAGACTAGAATCAACTACAAGACAAAAACTGCAAAATACACAAACACATGAAGGCTAAACAATATGCCACTAAACAACAAATGGATTACTGAAGAAATCAAAGAGGAAATAAAAAAATACTTGTAGACAAACAAGAATGAAACACAACAGTCCAAAATCTATGGGATGCAGCAAAAGCATTTCAAAGATTGAAATTTATAGCAATACAAGCCTACCTTAGGAAACAAGAAAAAATTGAAAAAAAACCCACCCAAAACCAAAACCTAACAAACAACCTTCCCCCCAAAAAACCAACAAAAAACCCAACTTAACCTTACACCTAACGGAATTTGAAAAAGAAGAATGAAGAAAACCCAAAGTTAGCAGAAGGAAAGAAAACGTAAAGATCGGAGGAGAAATAAATGAAATAGAGATAAAAAAAAAAACACCCCATGACAATACAAGAAAAAAAAGATCAGTGAATCTAAGAGCAATTGTCTTGAAAATATAAATAAAATTGATAAACCTTTAGCCAGATTCACTATGAAAAAAATGAGAAAAAGACAGAGGGTTCAAATCAATATAATCAGAAATGAAAAATGAGAGGTTACAAACACCACAGAAATACAAAGAATCATGAGAGAGTTCTATAAATGATTGTATGCCAATAAAATGGACAAACAAGAAGTAATGGAAAAATTCCAAGAAATGTAGAATCTCCCAAGACTGAACCCGGAAAAAATAGAAAACATGAACAGACAAATTACCAGTAATGAAATTAAAATAGTAATAAAAAAATCCAACAAACTAAAGTCCAGGACCAGGTCCTTCACAGGTAAACTCTACCAAACATTTAGAAAAGAGTTAGCACCTATCCTTCACAAACTATTCCAAAAAGTTTCAGAGAGAGGAACACTTCTGAACACTTTCTAAAAGGCCAATATCACACTATACCAAAGCCAGACCAAGATATAATAAAAAAGACTACTGACCAATATCACTGATGTACATAAATGCAAAATTCTCAAGAAAATATTAGTAATCCGTATTCAACAATATATTAAAAGGATCATACATCTTCATCAAGTGGGATTTATCTCAGGGATGCAAGAATTGTTCAAATCCACAAATCAATCACTGTGAAACACCACATTAACAAAGTGAGGAACTCACCAAGAAGGAAAGAGAGAGGACCCAAAGAAAGATAATAAGAAAATGAAAGAAGAGAAATAACAACCAATACCGTAGAAATACCCAAAAAATAAAAGAGAATACTATGAACAATTATATATTAACCAATTGGACAACCTAGAAGAAATGGAAAAGTTTCTAGAAACATACAGCCTGCCAAAACTGAATCAAAAGGAAATAGATAATTGAACAGACCAATCACTAGAAGTGAAATAGAATCTGTAATAATAATTAAAAAAAACCCAAACCTCCCTGCAAACAAAAGTCCAGGACAAGATGGCTCCACTGGGGAATTCTATAAACATACAAAGAAGAATATATACCAATCCTTCTCAAACTCTTCCAAAAGACTGAAGAGAAGGGAACACTCCTGCAGTCATTCTATAAAGCCACCATAACCCTGATACTAAAACCAGACAAAGACACTACCGAAAAGAAAATTATAGGCCAATATCTTTGATGGATATAGATGCAAAAGTCCTCAACAAAATATTAGTAAACCAAATCCAACAACATATAAAAATCCTTTTTCATATACCATGATCAAGCTGGATTCATCCCAGGGTCACAAGGATGGTTCCACATATGTAAATCAATCAATGTGGTACACCATTATCAACAGAAGAAAAGACAAAAACCACATGATCATTTCAATAGATGCAGAAAAAGCATCTGATAAAATTCAACATCCTTTCATAAAAAACACTCTCAGCAAAGTGGGTATAGAGCATAATTCAGAAAAATAAAAGCTATTTATGACAAAAATACAGCCAACATAATACTCAGTGGTGAAAAGTTGAAAGCCTTCCCACTAGATTCAAGGAACAAGACAAGGATACCCACTCTCATGACTTCTATTCAACATAGTATCAAATTTCTGAGCCACAGCAGTCAGACAAGACAAGGAAATTAAAGGTATCCAAATTGGAAGGGAAGAGGTGAAATTGTCATTATATGCAGATGATATGATGCATATACACATATAGAAAACCCTAAAGACTCCACACAAAAATTACTAGAACTGATCAATGAGTTCAGCAAGGTAGCAGGATACAAGATTAACAAACAGAAATTGGTTGCATTTCTTTTCACTAACAATGAAATATCAGAAGAAGAAAGTTAAAAAAAAATCCCTTTTAAAATTGCACGAAACAAACAAAATAGTACTTAGGCATAAGCCTGACCAAGGAGGTGAAAGACTTATATCCCAAAAACTATAAAATATTTTTAAAGGAAATTGAAGATGATTAGAAGAAATAGAAAGATATCCCATGATCCTGGAATGAAAGAATTAATATTATTAAAATGGCCATACTATCCAAAGCAATCTACAGGTTTAATGCAATCCCTATCAAATTACCCATGACGTTTTTCAATGAACTAGAACAAATAACCCTAAAATTTATGTGGAACCACAAAAAGACCCAGAATTGCCAAAGTAATCCTGAGGAAAAAAGAAGAGAGCTAGAGGCATAACCTCACAGACTTCAGACAATACTACAAAGCTACAACAATCAAAACTGCATGGTATTGGCATAAAAAGAGACATATAGATCACTGCAATAGAAGAGAGAGCTCAGAAATAAACCCACACACCTACGGTCAATTAATCTTTGACAAAGGAGGCAAGAAAATACAATGGAGAAAAGACAGTCTCTTCATGAAGTGGTGGTGGGAAAGCTGAATAGCTGCATGTAAATAAATGAACTTAGAACACATCCTCAAACCATTCACAAAAATAAACTCAAAATGGCTTAAAGGATTAATTATAAGACATGACACCATAAAACTCCCAGAAGAGAACATAGGCAGAATACTCTTTGACATAAATTGTAGCAATATTTTTTTGGATCTGTCTCCTAAGGCAAAAGAAATAAAAGCAAAAATAAACAAATGAGACCTAATCAAAGGAAACAAAACAATAAGACAACCTACAGACTGGGAAAATATTTGCAAGTGATGCGACCGACAAGGGAATAATCTCCAAAATATACAAATATACAGCTCATACAACTCAATATCCAAAAAACAAAAAACCCAATCAAAAAAGGACAGAAGACCTAAATTGACATTTCTCCAAAAACGGCATAGAGATGGCCAAAAGGCACATGAGAAGATGTTCAATATTGCTAATTATTAGAGAAATGCAAATCAAAACTACAATGAGATATCACTTTACACCAGTCTGAATGGTCATCATCAAAAAGTCTATAAATAATAAGTGCTGGAGAAGGTGTGGAGAAAAGGGAATTCTCCTACACTGTTGGTAGGAATGTAAATTTGTGCAGCTACTATAGAGAATAGTATGGATGTTCCTCAAAACACTAAAAATAGAGTTGCCATATGATCCAGCAATCCCACTCCTGGGCATATATCCAAAGAAAAATCTAATTTGAAAAGATACATGCACCCCAATGTTCATAGCAGCACTATTTACAATAGCCAAGACATGGAAGCAACCTAAATGTCCATCACTAGATGAATGGATAAAGAAGATGTGGTATATATGTATACCATGAAATATTACCCAGACATAAAAAAGAATAAAATAATGTAATTTGCAGCAATGTGAATGAGCCTATAGATTATCATACTAAGTGAAGTCAGAGAAAGACAAATATCACATGATATCACTTATATGTGGAATCTAAAAAAAATGACACAAATGAACTTATTTACAAAACAGAAACTGACTCACAGACACAGAAAACAAACTTATGGTTACCAAAGGGGAAAGGAGGAGTGATAAGTTAGGAGTTTGGGATTAACAAATACACACTATTATATATAAAGTAGAAAAACAACCAGGACCTACTCTATGGAACAGGGAACTATATTCAATATCTTGTAATAACCTATAATGGAATAGAATCTGATAAAGAATAACATATATATACAAAAACTGAATCACCCTGCTGTACACCAGAAACTATCACAACACTGTAAATCAACTCTACTTAAAAAAAAAGAAATTGAAGAATAAAAATCATATGATCATATTAATAGATGCAGAAAAAGGTTTTGACAAAATTCAACATCCACTTACAATTAAAAACTCTCCACAAACTGGGTATAGAAGGAACATACCTCATCATAATAAAGCCCATATATGATAAACCCACAGCTAACAGCCTACTAAAAAGTGAAGAGCTAAAAGCATTTCCTCTAAGATCAGGAACAAGACAAGGATGCCCATTCTTGCCACTTTTTTTCAACATAATATTGGAAGTCCCAGCCGTAGCAATCAGACAAGAAAAAGAAGCAAATGGAATCCAAATTGAAAAGAAAGAAGTAAAATTGTCACTATTTGCAGATGACGTGGTACTAAACATAGAAAATTTTAAAGGCAGCACCAAAAACTACTATAACTCATCAATGAATTCAGTAATGTTTCAGGATACAAAATTAATATACAGAAATCTGTTACATTTCTACACATTAAGAACAAACTATCAGAAAGAGAAGTTAGGAAAACAATCCCATTTACCATCCATCAAAAAAAGAAAACCTAATTAAGGAGGTTAAAACTCCTTAATTGGAGTTGGAAAACTGGACAACTTTGAGACATTAAAGCATTGGAAAACGCTAAGACACTGATGAAAAAAACTGAAGAGGACAAAAAAGATGACAAGTGATACTGTGTCCATGGATTGGAAGAATTAACATTGTAAAAATGATCATACTACCTAAGGCAATGTACAGATTCAATGCAATCCCTATCAAAATATCAGTGGTATTTTTCATAGAAGTAGAAAAAAAATTCTAAAGTGTGTATGGAAACACAAAAGATCTTAAATAGCCAAAGCAATCTTGAGAAAAGCCTCAGAGCTGGAGGTATCATGCTCCCTTCAGACTACATTACAAAGCTACAGTCATCAATACAGTATGGTACTGGCACAAAAACGGATACATAGATCAATGGGTTAGAATAGAGAGCCTGGAATAAACCCATGCACTTCTGGTCTATTAATCTATGACAAAGAAGGCAAGAATATACAATGGGTAAAAGACAGTCTCTTCAATAAGTGGTGCTAGGAATACTGGACAGCTACATGTAAAAGAATGAAATTAAAACATTTTCTCACAGCATATAGGAAAATAACCTCAAAATGGATTAAAGACCTAAATGTAAGACTGGAATCAATAAAACTCCTAGAAGAAAACATAAGCAGAATACTATAAAGAAGATGTGGTACATATATATGCAGTAGAATACCACTCAGCCATAAAAAAAGAATGAAATTTTGCTGTTTGCAACCAAATGGATGGACCTGGAGGGTGTTATGCTTAGTGAAATAAGTCAGACAGAGAAAAACAAATACTGTATGATATCATTTGTATGTGGAATCTCAAAAAAATAAAACAAACAAATGAATATAATAAAACAAATAGACTCACATATATAGAGAACAAACAAGTGGTTTCCAGTGGGGAGACGGAAGGAGGAGGGGCAAGATAAGGGTAGGGAATTAGGAGACAAAAATTATTAGGTATAAAATAAATAAGATACAAGGATGCTATGTACAGCACTAGGAATATAGCTACTATTTTATAAAAACTTTGAATGGAGTATAAATGGAAAAATTATGAACCACTATGTTATATACCTGAAAGTAATATAATATTGTAAATCAACTATACCTCAATTAAAAAAAACATGAAAAGTGAAATAAAAGGTATGACTGTAATAAAAACATAAAAAATGAAATAAAAATTTAAAAAACCCACCAAAATTACATTGATTGAATCTTTAACTTCCGGATTCCAAGCATGGCAAGATAAACCACCAAATAGTATTGCTTTCCTTCTAAAAAAAAAAAAAAGGTTGCTGGAAATGCTGTTATTCCAGAAATCAAAACTGGCTCTTCTTGGAGACTAATTCTTTTTTTTTTTTAATTAATTAATTAATTTATTTATTTTTGGCTGTGTTGGGTCTTCATTTCTGTGTGAGGGTTTTCTCTAGTTGCGGCGAGTGGGGGTCACTCTTCATCGTGGTGTGCGGGGGAGACTAATTCTTATATAATTTTCCCAGCTGAGGCAGATCCTGGAAAGGAATTTAGTGACCAGGTATCCTCATCAAGGATGGGCTTTGTAACCCTACTGTGCTGGGCCCATCCTCAGGAGGGTTAAAAAAGAACATTTATGGGTTGAAGGGCCCCTTACTAAATCCCTGCTTTCAGGGAACCCAGAGCGTGAGTAAAGGATAAGTCATGGGTCATGACACAACAAAGGCAGAGAGAAAATAAAACAAGGGCATCACAGGCACCATCACATGCACTTGCGGAAGTCTGTGGCTTTGGCATCCCTTTTTCAATTATACTCAGAAATAAACTTAAATATCAAAATAATTTAAAGGTTAATGTCATGAAAAATAAAAGTACATATTCTGATTTGTACCATGGCAAAATTATTACCACAAAAAACAGTAATGAAATCAATTTCACAGACTAATAAGAAAAAAATTTTAAGGTAAATATTATTTCCTTCTTTAAGCTGACACAATATTTTCATCCATATTTCCAAGATTGCTGAATAAATTGAATATAAGCAGTCACTGCTACTTATACAAAGATCATATTACAAACTTAAAGAATTTCTAAGATATCTTTTTGATACCTCTGGTTTTGTAATATACAATAAGTTATGGGTTAGTTCTTTGGAACATCAATTATATTGACTTAATTTTCTATAAGATCAAAATGGATGCAAATATGTATCTCTATAGTAGTAAATATCACATGTAATATTTTTCTAACTTAAGATGAATTTTCCTCAACACAAGCAAGAACAGCCTCAGAGAGTCCATCAGAATGCATCCTGAAGAGACTGAAAGATTTCCACTTACTTGAGAGAGAAGAGCCGGCTCGTGCTGACACATGACTGTGTTCCGGTTGGCTTCCATAAAATACCTCTGTGTGCGTCTCCGTTCCCGTTCCAGCTTCTTCTCCAAGGTCAGCTGGGATGCGGATAAATTATCTACATACTTCATCATGACATCTGATATCATGGAGCTGACTTCTACAATATCTGGGCGGGTTTCTGCATCAGGAGTGAGGCATCTAAGGGAAGATAACCTAATTACAGCCCTCTAGTCAAAATCGGGACCAGGCCACGGGGTGTGAAGGGCCAAGTTTAAATTCTGCTGTGTGTCCCCCATGATGTTTGCACCCGAGAGAACCCGGGCGAGGTGGACATCAAGCATAGCTTTGCATCGAAGACCTCTCAAAAGGCATTTGGAAAGTTTGGGGAGGAGAGGGAGCAGCACTGTTCTCTTTGCAGCTAGGCTGGTGGGCAAGGGTTACAGGCTGCATAGGAAGCTGCTGCCCATCCTGGGCAGGTGGGGTCTGCGTCTCCTTGTGTGAGTGGTTATTTTCTAAAACCACTCCAACTCATTGGCCAGTTAAACAAAGAATGATCCCAATAATATAGGCCCTGATGATCACACCTGATGCACCAAAAGGAAGGCAGGATTCTTGGGGGGTGGGCAGATAACAACTTTTTGGCCTTTTCCAGCTGTATAGGGGCAATGTCAACAACTTTGATTAGTGAGAGTCTTACAAAGCATGATGTCATAAAAATAAAATTCAACCCAGTTACTTAGAGGTTTAAGGTGTGCTTCATAATTTTTAACAGTAGATAATTTGACACATCACATGCTAAAAATTTTCTCGGGGCTTCCCTGGTGGCGCAGTGGTTGAGAGTCCACCTGCCGATGCAGGGGACACGGGTTCGTGCCCCGGTCCGGGAAGATCCCACATGCCGCGGAGCGGCTAGGCCCGTGAGCCATGGCCGCTGAGCCTGTGCTCTGCTACGGGAGAGGCCACAACAGTGAGAGGCCTGCGTACCGCGAAAAAAAAAAAATCTCGAATTTTGGCAGTAGGAAATATCAATCAGCCTGCTAAAGGGAGCGTTGTTTCTGTCACAGCTAAACACTAAGAGAAGGCTATTCTAGATGCTTGTGTAACCAATTATCAAGATCACTGGTTAGCATAATTTAAAACATTCTGGTCCTCACTACAATATTTGTCTATCTTTTTAATTCAAAAGCTCTAATTTCAATGAAGTTATGTGTACTTCTCGATAAAATTTAACTTATTTGGACTTTGACTAAAATATCTAATTTTCACATCTTGTATTTGATTTAGCAACCCAAAGTTAATACAACTTTCAACTATACTAATGTCTCCAGGCAAGATTCAAGAATTATTACTCACAATTACTATTAATAACAGAAATGAAAATAACACTCTAACTTGTTATTTTTCTAATTATTCGTCCTTGAGTTTTCTTTGCATTTATTTATTTATTTTATTTTTCTTTTATTCTAAATTGTAGATGATTTACAATGTTAGAGTAGTTTCAGGTATACAACATAGTGATTGAATATTTTTATAGATTGTATTCCATTTAACGTTATTATAAAATATTGGCTATAGTCCCTGTGCTGTACAATATATCCTTATATCTATTTCATATCTAGTAGTGTACCTCTTAATCACCTTCCCTTATCTTGCCTCTCCCCCAACCCCTCTACCCACTGGTTTGTTCACTGTATCTATGAGTCTGTCCTATTTTGTTATATTCATTCGTTTGTTTTACTTTTTAGATTAATATATGTGATAAGATACAGTATTTTTCTTTCTCTGTCTGACTTAGTTCAACTAGCATGATACCCTCTAAGTCCATCCATGTAGTTGCAAGTGGCAAAATTTCATTCTTTTATATGGCTGAGATAATTCCTATGTATTTTATTCTTTGTGAAGCAACCATAAATGGCATTATTTTCTTACATTCTCTTTCTGAGAATTCATTATTATATGTTGTTTAAAAATCAATAGATTTCCATATAATAATGTTGTATCCTGATTTACTGAATCACTTAGTAGTTCTAATAGTTTTTTGGTGGAGAACTTAGGGTTTTATATATATAGTATCATGTCATCTGCAAATAGTGACAATTTTACTTTTTCCCTTCCAATTTGGATGCCTTTTATTTCTTTTTCTTGTCTGACTGCTGTGCCTAGGAATTCCAGTACTATGTTACCTAGAAATAGTGAGAGTGGGCATCCTTGTACCTGATTTTAGAGACAATCTAATGATAACCCTGCTGGTATCCTAGGTGGTAGGGCTAGGGTTTTTGTTTTTGTTTTGCTTTTTCTTTTCAGTACGTTAAATATATCATACCACTCCCTGTGGCCTGCAATGTTTCTGCAGAAAAATCAGCTGAAAGCCTTATGGAAGTTCCCTGTAACTGACTGTTTTCCTCTTGCTGCCTTTATTTTATTTTTTTTCTTTTTATTCTTTTTTTCTTTATTGGAGTATAATTGCCTTACAATGGTGTGTTAGTTTCTGCTTTATAACAAAGTGAATCAGCTTTACATATATATATATATATATATATATATATACTTATATCCCCATATCTCCTCCCTCTTGCATCTCCTTCCCAACACCCTCCATAACCCACCCCTCTAGGTGGTCACAAAGAACCGAGCTGAAATCCCTGTGCTATATGGCTGCTTCCCAGTAGCTATCTATTTTACATTTGGTAGGGTATCTATGTCCATGTCACTCTCTCACTTCATCCCAGCTTACACTTCCCCTTCCCCGTGTCCTCAAGTCCATTCTTCACGTCTGTGTCTTTATTCCTGTCCTGTGCCTAGGTTCTTCAAAACCATTTTTCTTTTAGATTCCATACATATGTGTTAGTATATGTTCTTCTCTTTCTAACTTACTCCACTCTGTATGACATACTCTAGGTCCATCCACCTCATTAAAAATAACTCTTTGTTCTTCTCTTTCTAACTTACTCCACTCTGTATGACATACTCTAGGTCCATCCACCTCATTAAAAATAACTCAATTTCGTTTCTTTTTATGGCTGAGTAATATTCCATTGTATATATGTACCACATCTTCTTTATCCATTCATCTGTTGATGGACACTTAGGTTGTTTCCATGTCCTGGCTATTGTAAATAGAGCTGCAATGAACATTGTGGTACATGACACTTTTTGAACTATGGTTTTTTCAGGGTATGTGCCTGGTAGCAGGATTGCTGGGTCATATGGTAGTTCTATTTTCAGTTTTTTAAGGAACCTCCATACTGTTCTCCATACTGGCTGTATCAATTTACATTCCCACCAACAGTGCAAGAGGGTTCCCTTTTCTCCACACCCTCTCCAGCATTTATTATTTGTAGGTTTTTTGATTATGGCCATTCAGAATGGTGTGAGGTGAAACATCATTGTAGTTTTGATTTGCATTTCTCTAATGATAAGTGATGTTGAGCATTCTTTCATGTGTTCGTTGGCCATCTGTATATCTTCTTTGGAGAAATGTCTATTTAGGACTTCTGCCCATTTTTAGATTGGGTTGTTTGATTTTTGATATTGAACTGCATGAGCTGCTTGTATATTTTGGAGATTAAACCCTGTCAGTTGCTTCATTTGCAAATATTTTCTCCCATTCTAAGGGTTGTCGTTTTGTCTTGTTTATTGTTTCCTTTGCTGTGCAAAAGCTTTGAAGTTTCATTAGGTCCCATTTGTTTATTTTTGGTTTTATTTCCATTTCTCTAGGAGGTGGGTCAAAGAAGATCTTGCCGTGATTTACGTCATAGACTGTTCTGCCTGTGCTTTCCTCTACGAGTTTTAAAGTGTCTGGCCTGACATTAAGGTTTTTAATCCATTTTGAGTTTATTTTTCTGTATGGTGTTAGGAAGTGTTCTAATTTCATTCTTTTACATGTAGCTGTCCAGTTTTCCCAGCACCACTTATTGAAGAGGCTGTCTTTTCTCCATTGTATACTCTTGCCTCCTTTATCAAAGATAAGGTGAACATATGCGTGGGGGTTTATCTCTGGGCTTTCTATCCTGTTCCATTGATCTATATTTCTGTTTTTTTGTCAGTACCATAATGTCTTGATTACTGTAGCTTTGTAGTATAGTCTGAAGTCTGGGAGACTGATTCCTCCAGCTCCATCTTTCTTTCTCAAGACTGCTTTGGCTATTCGGGGTCTTTTGTATTTCCACAGAAATTGTGAATTTTTTTGTTCTAGTTCTGTGAAAAATGCCATTGGTAATTTGATAGGGACTGCATTGAATCCATAGATTGCTTTGGGTAGTACAGTCATTTTCACAATATTGATTCTTCCAATCCAAGAACATGGTATATCTCTCCATCTATTTGTATCATCTTTAATTTCTTCCATCAGTGTCTTATAGTTTTCTGCATACAGGACTTTTGTCTCTGGAGGTAGGTTTATCCCTAGGTATTTTATTATTTTTGTTGCAGTGGTAAATGGGAGTGCTTCCTTAACTTCTCTTTCAGATTTTTCATCATTAGTGAATAGGAACGCAAAAGATTTCTGTGCATTCATTTTGTATCCTGCTACTTTACCAAATTCATTGATTAGCTCTAGTAGTTTTCTGGTAGCATCTTTAGGATTCTCTATATATAGTATCATGTCATCTGCAAACAGTGACAGCTTTACTTCTTTTCAATTTGGATTCCTTTTATTTCTTTTTCTTCTCTGATTGCTGTGGCTAAAATGTCCAAAATTATGTTGAATAATAGTGGCGAGAGTGGACAACCTTGTCTTCTTCCTGATCTTAGAGGAAATGGTTTCAGTTATTCACCATTGAGAAAGATGTTGTCTGTGGGTTTGTCATATATGGCCTTTATTATGTTGAGGTAAAGTTCCCTCTATGCCTGCTCTCTGGAGGGTTTTTATCGTAAATGGGTGTTGAATTTTGTCAAGAGCTTTACTGCATCTATTGAGATGATAATATGGTTTTTATCCTTCACTTTGTTAATATGACTTATCACATTGATTGATTTGCATATATTGAAGAATCCTTGCATTCCTGGGATAAACCCCACTTGATCATGGTGTATGCTCCTGTTAATATGCAGTTGGATACTGTTTTCTAGTATTTTGTTGAGGATTTCTGCATCTACATTCATCAGTGATACTGGCCTGTAGTTTTCTTTCTTTGTGACATCTTTGTCTGGTTTTGGTATCAGGGTGATGGTGCCCTTGTAGAATGAGTGTGGGAGTGTACCTCCATCTTCTATATTTTGGAAGAGTTTGAGAAGGATAGGTGTTAGCTCTCCTCTAAATGTTTGGTGGAAATTGCCTGTGAAGCGATCTGACTTTTGTTTGTTGGAAGATTTTTAATCACAGTCTCAAGTTCAGGGCTTGTGATTGGTCTGTTTATGTTTTCATTTCTTCCTGGTTCAGTCTCAGAGGCTGTGCTTTCCTAAGAGTTTGTCCATTTCTTCCAGGTTGTCCATTTCATTGACATATAGTTGCTTGTAGTAATCTCTCATGACCCTTTGTATTTCTGCGTGTCAGTTGTTACTTCTCCTTTTTCATTTCTAATTCTATTGATTTGAGTTTTCTCTGGTTTTTTCTTGATGAGTTTATCAATTTTGTTTATCTTCTCAAAGAACCAGCTTTTAGTTTTATTGATCTTTGCTATCATTTCCTTCATTTATTTTTCATTTATTTCTGATCTGATGTCTATGATTTCTTTCCTTCTGCTAACTTTAGGGTTTTTCTGATCTTCTTGTTGCTTTAGGTGTAAGGTTAGGTTGTTTACTTGAGAGGTTTCTTGTTTCTGGAGTAGGATCGTATTGCTATAAACGTCCCTCTTAGAACTGCTTTTGCTGCATCCCATAGGTTTTGGGTCATCAGGTTTTCACTGTCATTTGTTTCTAGGTATCTCTCAATTTCCTCTTTGATTTCTTCAGTAATTTATTAGTTATTTAGTAGTGTATGGTTTAGCCTCTGTCTGTTTGTATTTTATAGATTTTTTTCCTGTAATTTATATCTAGTCTCATAGTGTTGTGCTTGGAATAGATACTTGACACAATTTCAATTTTCTTAAATTTACAAAGGCTTGATTTGTGACCCAAGATATGACCTATCCTGGAGAACATTCCTTGAGCACTTGAGAAGAAAGTGTATTGTGTTATTTTTGGATGGAATGTCCTATAAACATCAATTAAGTGCATCTTGTGTAATGTATCATTTAAAGCTTGTATTTTCTTATTTATTTTCATTTTGGATGATCTGCCCATTGGCGAAAATGGGGTGTTAAAGTCCCCTACTATGATTGTGTTTCTGTCGGTTTCCCGTTTTATGATTGTTAGCATTTGCCTTATGTATTGAGGTGCTCCGATGTGGGGGCATATATATTTATAATTGCTATATCTTCTTCTTGGATTGATCCCTTGATTACTATGTAGTATCCTTCTTTGTCTCTTCTAATAGTCTTTATTTTAGAATCTATTTTGTCTGATATGAGAATTGCCACTCCAGCTTTCTTTTGATTTCCATTTGCATGGAATATCTTTTTCCATCCCCTCACTTTCAGTCTGTATGTGTCCCTAAGTCTGAAGTGGGTCTCTCGTAGATAGCATGTATACGGGTCTTCTTTTTGTATGCATTCAGCCAGTCTATGTCTTTTGGTTGGAGCATTTAATACATTTACATTTATGTAGTTTTCGATATGTATGTTCCTATTACCATTTTCTTAATTGCTTTGTGTTTGTTATTGTAGGCCTCTCCCTTCTCTTGTGTTTCCCGCCTAGAGAAGTTCCCTTAGCATTTGTAAAGCTAAAGTTGTAAAGCTGGTTTCGTGGTGCTGAATTCTGTCAGCTTTTGTCTGTCTGTAAAGGTGTTAATTTCTCCATTAAATCTGCATGAGCTACTTGCTGGGTAGAGTAATCTTGGTTGTAGGTTTTTCCCTTTCTTCGTTTTAAATATGTCTTGCCAGTCCCTTCTGGCTTGCAGAGTTTCTGCTGAAAGATCAGCTGTTAACCTTATGGGGATTCCCTTGTATGTTATTTGTTGTTTTTCCCTTGTTGCTTTTAATATTTTTTCTTTGTATTTAATTTTTGATAGTTTGATTAATAAGTGTCTTGGCATGTTTCTCCTTGGATTTACCGTGTATGGGATTCCCTGCACTTCTTGGACTTGACATTTCCTTTCCCATATTAGGGAAGTTTTCAACTATAATCTCTTCAAATATTTTCTCAGCCCCTTTCTTTTTCTCTTCTTCTGGGACCCCTATAATTTGAATGTTGGTACATTTAATGTTGTCCCAGAGGTCTCTAAGACTATCCTCAATTCTTTTCATTCTTTTTTCTTTATTCTGCTCTGAAGTACTTATTTCCACTATTTTATCTTGCACGTCACTTATTCGTTCTTCTGCCTCAGTTATTCTGCTACTCATTCCTTCTAAAAAAATTTTAATTTCATTTATTGTGTTCTTCATCATTGTTTGTTTGCTCTTTAGTTCTTCTAGGTCATTGTTAAATGTTTCCTGTATTTTCTCCATTGTACTTCCAAGATTTTAGATCATCTTTACCATCATTACTCTGAATTCTTTTTCAAGTAGACTGCCTATTTCCTCTTCATTTGTTTGGGCTGGTGGATTTTTACCTTGCTCCTTCATCTGCTGTGTGTTTCTCTGTCTTCTCATTTTGCTTTTCTTACTGTGTTTGGGATCTCCTTTTCACAGGCTGTACGTTTGTAGTTCCTGTTGTTTTTGCTGTCTGCCCCCAGTGGCTAAGTTTGGTTCAGTGGGTTGTATAGGCTTCCTGTTGAAGGAGACTGGTGCCTGTATTCTGGTGCATGAGGCTGGATCTTGTCTTTCTGGTGGGCAGGACCACGTCCAGTGGTGTGTTTTGGGGTTCCTGTGACTTTATTATGATTTTAGGCAGCCTCTCTGCTAATGGGTGGGGTTGTGTTCCCTTCTTGCTAGTTGTTTGGCATAGGGTGTCCAGCACTGTAGCTTGTGGATTCTTGAGTGAAGCTGGGTCTTAGCATTTACATGGAGATCTTTGGGAGAGCTTTCGCTGTTTGATATTATGTGGAGCTGGGAAGCCTCTGGTGGACCAATGTCCTGAACTCAGCTCTCCCACCTCAGAGGCACAGGCCTGACACCTGGCCAGAGCAATAAGATCCTGTCAGTCACACGGCTCAGAAGAAATGGGAGAAAAAAAGAAAGAAAGAAAGAAAAATAAATAAAATACAGTTATTAAAATTAAAAAAATATTAATAATTAAAAAAATAAAAAGTAATAAAGAAAGAAAGAAAGAGGAGAGCAACCAAAGCAAAAAACAAATCCACCAATGATAACAAGCATGAAAAACTATACTAAAAAAAAATAAAGAAAGAAAAGAAAAACGGACAGACAGAACCCTAGGACAAATGGTAAAAGCAAAGCTATACAGACAAAATCACACAAAGAAGCATACACATACACACTCACAAAAAGAGAAAAAGGAAAAAAAATCTCTATATATAAATTTAAAAAAAAAAGAAAACATAAAGGAAGAGAGCCACTAAGTCAATAAACAAATCTACCCATGATAATAAACTCTAAATACTAAACTAAGATAAACATAAAACCAGAAAGAAATTATATACAGAAAGCAAACCCCAAGTCTACAGTTGCTCTTAAAGTCCACCACCTCAAATTTGGGATTATTTCTTGTCTATTCACGTATTCCAGTGATGCAGAGTATATCAAGTTGGCTGTGGAGATTTATTCCACTGCTCCTGAGGCTGCTGGGAGAAATTTCCCTTTCTCTTCTTTGTACACACAGCTCTTGGGGTTTGGCTTTGGATTTGACCCTGCCTCTGCGTATAAGTTGCCTGAGCGTGTCTGTTCCCACCACACAGAACAGGTTTAAAGTAGCAGCTGATTATGGGGCTCTGGCTCACTCAGGCCAGGGGGTAGGGATGGGTACGAAATGGAGGGCGAACCTGTGGCAGCAGAGGCCAGCATGATGTTGCAACAGCCTGAGGCACACCGTGCGTTCTCCTGGGGAAGTTGTCCCTGGATCACAGGACCCTGGCAGTGGCAGGCTGCACAGTTTCCTGGGAGGGGAGGTGTGGATAGTGACCTGTGCTTGCACACAGGCTTCTTGTGCAGAGTAGGTGCAAGCTAGGGCTTCTTGTCCAGAGCCAGGTGCAAGCTAGGGCTTCTCCTTTGCTCAGTCAGTGGCCATCACCACCCTGTCAAGGGTGCGGTCAGAGCCACGGGGGCTGGAGCAGGAGCCCTGAAGAATTTGGGTTTCTTCCAGGTGTGATGGCAGTCTCAGCCTTGGTTTGGGATATAGATTCAGGGCCTGAGGGCTTAAGGCTGTACTTCTTTTCTGATTTCACTTTATCCCTGATGTGCTTGCTTGGCTAGAGGCTGGGTTGTGGCTGGAGGGGTTGATATCACACTACTGAGCTGAGTTTGCTCCCTCCCAAGAGTGCACAGGGACACATGTGCTGGCAATGGCTGCCTACACCCTGGTCAGAGGCAGGGCTTGGATCCAAGCCAGCTCTGTTCCCTCCAAGTGTGCAAACTCTTGTAGCTAGTGGCACCCTCTGCCTTAGTGGAGAGCAGTGCTGGAGCAAGAGGGGCTAGAGCAGGAGCCAGGTGAGGGGTGGGCGGGGGGTGTGATGCAGCAGTCCTGGCTAGCTGGTCAGAGCCCCTGGCAGTTTTCAATGTGCTGCCTCCACACTTTGACTGGGAGCAAGCAAGTCTGTGTGCTCTTCAAGAGCAGAGGCCCAGTTTCTTACAGCCCTTTGGTAAGCCCCACTGGGTTTCAAACCAGCTAAGGGGCTTGTCTTCCCAGTGCTGTATCCCAGGGCTGGTGTGTCCAATGTGTGGCTGGAATCCCTCACTCCCCAGGGAGGATCCCTGAGGCTGTGATGTCCCCTCCTCTCCTGTGTCCCTGCTAAGGGTGCTGGTCCCGACCACATCACTTCTCCCTTCCTACCGGACTCCGTGTGGATCTTTCTTTACAGGCTTGGTTGCAGAAGAGCTGTTCTGCTTGTCCCCAGGTTGATTTCAACAAGAGCTGCTGTTTGCATGAGGGGAGGTGAGCCCAGCATCCTCCTAATCTGCGACTTTGATCTCTCTCTCCTTTCTTGACTTTAATAACCATGAGTATAATATGCACGTCTTAATCAAATTTTAAGTCATTATCATTTCATGCTTTATCTTTATGCTATTTTTTTTCAAGTTCTAACAAAGGGGGCTTGCACTATGCTTATGACAGACATATTTGCTGAATTCTTACTTAACAAAGTTCAGTCTATGCATTTATTATATACAAAATAAGGCAAGAGATTGAGGAGACAGGGCCAACTACATAGTTTGGGGGGTGTCCCACATAATTGTGAGGCCCCAGCAGGGAGTGAGGAAGTCAACCTCCCCTTCCCATAGTCCAGCATCCCAGTTGATGGTAGATAAGAAACCCCCCAAGATATTGCAACCTCCATGACAGCAGGATGCAATTGGTACCTGGATTAGAGGTCAGCAAGAGGCCCCCACTGAATCACCCTCCAAACAAGCCAGGGTGCCACCAGCCTGGTCAGGGATGGCCTCTTCTTTGCCCTACCCCAGATACAACAGGGCACCTGCTCCACCCTGACCATCTCCTTGCCTGCCTCCATATCCTATGGGGGGAGAAGCATAAAGGTGGAACACAGTCCTCCCTTGCTGACACACCCAATCACCATACCAGGTAGAGGGCAGCAGCAATGGGACAGGGACAGGAAGGTGGAGCTGGAGGCCAGGCAGAGGCCCAGAGGGCTGGAATCAGGTGGCTGAGAACTTAAGTCAGGGAGCTGGAGGGACCACATGTACACTAGGGTCCAAGACCCCAACACACATGCTCCTTGTCCCATCAGACTTCACTTCTAAAACACAAATTCAAAGATAAAATTATTAAGAATTTCATGACCTTGAATACTGTATTCAAGTTTCTTACTTTCACTTATAATCACAAAAGAAGCTAAGTGTTCAACTTCACTTTTAATTAAATCTGGTTCCTCACGTTCACTTAATTAGCAAAAGGGATTAAAGCGGATAAAAATGCTCAGTTGACCAAGTGTTGATTATGACTACAAAAACCCCTTTCATTAGTGCAGATATTCTAAAGTCTTAGTCTGCAGATATTTAAATTGATTCAAGGTACTGTCAGTTGAATTATCAGCTGAGCTTTTTATTTTTTTAAATAATAAAGCAATGTAAGCTAGTTTTACAAATTATACAGTTATATATTATGGTAAATGGAATCCAGAATGGCCTCTGTTCTGGCATTTAGTCATCTCCTCCTCTCCCAAAGCTACTCCCCTTCCTATGTTTGCCATCATCAGAAAAGGAACCACCTGGGAGATGCAGTTTAGCATCATAATTAGGCCTGCAGGCTCTGGGTCTGATTGTTGGGGGTTAAATCCTGGCTCGCCCTTTATTAACTCTGATCTTGGGCAAGGTTTAGCTTCTAAATCCCAGATAGCCTGGGACTATAATCTGTAAAATGGGATAATCATAGTATTTACTACATCAAGCTGGTATGGTGATTAAATGAAGCCATCCCTGTAAAGTGCCCAATAAATTAAAAAGAAAATCCACAATTTTCTTTCTCTTCCACCTCCTCCCTCATTCAACCAACACCAAAGCCTGTGGCTTCTACCTCCTAAATATTTCTCAAATCCGTATCATTCCCCTCTAATCCCATGGCTATTGGTCTATTTCATCATCACTTGCTTGGACCACTGAAACAGTCTCTTAAATGACACGCACATCTCTTGTCCACCTCTGATCCATATTGTAAACTGCTACCAGAAAAATATTCCAAAACTGATGACATCACTCCTCTGCTCAGAATTCCTCAACATCCCCTCATGGCCCAAAAGGACAAAATTAAAACTCCCTGCATGTGATACAAGCTCCTCCTAAACTAGCCCTTACCTCCCTCCACAGCCTCACCCCCTCTTCCCCCCACCAGCAACACACCAAATGCTCCTACTTGTTCTTTCCCAAACAGCCCATGGCTCACCTATGCCCCCATTTCTTGGTTATTTTATTCACTGTGCTTGAATTTGGTTTTTGCTGATTATATCTACTCTTTCCCAAACCACATCCCTTATGTGCTTACCACTCTTTTCCAAGTCTCCATTAGGAAGACTTCTTGGACCACCCTTAGACAGACTCACTGTCCCCCTTTTACATGTTCTCATTGCACTGTCTATATTTCAATACGTAAAACTACTGTAACCATTGTATCATAATGGTCTGTTTCACCACTGGAAACTGCAAACTTATTGAGAGGAGGGACCTGTGTCTCCTTCACCATGATCTCCTCTGCATGTAAAATGGAATCTGGGTCCTGATGGGTACTCAGCAAATGAATGAATGAACAAATGAATGAACAAATGAACTAAGCCTAACATCTAAGAATTTACCTGTCTATAACCTAAAATATTTCGGTATACACTTTTGGAATCTTAGGAATATCTCCTACCAGAAGTTCCAGTTTATCCTCATTGCTGTGAAATGCCTCCCTGCTTAGATATTTCAGAGAAATTCTTAAGAGCAACTGAATGCTTTAATGATTCTCTAATCAAATAAGCATAAAATCACGTTTTAGAAAAAAATCTGGGATATTCCACTCATGCTAGCCACTTTGTCCCCACTCTACTCTGAGAAACCAGATGAAAGAAGTAAAGGGATACAATGTTCAACTGTCTTCATTTCATGTTTTAAGAAACAAAGAGGTGGGACTCCCCCAGTGGTGCAGTGGTTAAGAATCCAAATGCCAATGCACGGGACACAGGTTTGATCCCTGGTCTGGGAATATCCCACGTGTTGCGGAGCAACTAAGCCCGTGTGCCACCACTACTGAGCCTGCGTGCCTAAGGCCCATGCTCCACAGCAAGAGAAGCCACCACAAGGAGAAGCTCATGCACCACAAAGAAGAATAGCCCTACCTGCTCACCACAACTAGAGAAAGCCCGTGCGCAGCAACGAAGACCCAACGCAGCCAAAATTAAATAAAATTAAATCTTAAAAAAAAAAAAAAACAAAGAGTTGAAGATAGGGTGGAAAATGTAAAGATCCACTTGTCCTTAGAACTAGCCAAAACTAACTTCTTTAGTCCTTATGACTGCCTCTGAAACAAAGTGCCAGACAGCTTATGCAACCAAGCACAGACAGAGAAAACTTAGGCAATGGGAATATTGTGTGCATAAAAGGAAATATTCTTCCTTTACTTTAAAGCAAGTTCTTACTTTAGAAAGTAAATAGATAACATTCTCTTAACAGTGTACTGGAAGGTAAAAATAGTAATGCTGGTACTGAGCAGAGCAGTAAAATATATTTATTTTCTGCCTCAAAGTCTTCAGGGTTACTAAGTTATTCTCCCAATTTAAAAGTCTGCTAAGGTAAGAAAACAGGAAATTGTATTTGTTCCCTAGTTCTTTTGAAACTTAATTTTTAAAATTATTTATTTATTTATTTTTGGCTGCATTGGGTCTTCGTTGTTGGGCCTTCATTGCTTCGCGCAGGATTTCTCTAGTTGCGGCGAGCAGGGGCTACCCTTCATTGCGGTGCGCAGGCTTCTCATTGCGGTGGCTTCTCTTGTTGCAGAGCTCAGGCTCTAGGCATGTGGGCTTCAGTAGTTGTGGCACGTGGACTCAGTAGTTGTGGCTTGCAGGCTCTAGAGCGCAGGCTCAATAGTTGTGGCGCACGGGCTTAGTTGCTCCGAGGCATGTGGGATCTTCCCAGGCCAGGTCTTGAACCCATGTCCCCTGCACTGGCAGGCAGATTCTCAACCACTGCACCACCAGGGAAGTCCCTGAAACTTAATTTTTAAAGACTGAAAATCCAAAGCAATTCAAGTATGTAATTGCATGCAACTCACAACTGATTTTGGTTTTATGTCAAATTTTCTAAAGATAAAACTTCACAATGTGAACCCACTGTCTTGCATAACTTTAAATGAAAACTACATCTGTTATAGGCTGCACACTGTAATCTTAATTTGTAGTCAGCTTTAAAATTAAATTGTCATTTCCTAATTATGGCACCTTAGTGTTTTGAATTAAAAGTGTACTCAGAACATTTCATCTGGAGTCCCCTAATAGTGTTCATTCATCCTCTTAAACACTCTGGTGACAGGGAACTCACCATCCATCAGCAGCCTGCTCCACTGTGGATAGCTCTAATTCTGACACACACTTCCTAATGGCGAGCTCACCTTGGCCCCCCCCCCCCAGAACTTCCATTCCATGGTCTTGGCTCCATTTGCTGAGGTTCCACATAATAAATCCAATTGTTTTCATATTCTCGATGCCATTCCATTTTCCCAGTTAACTGAAGTATTTTTTAAACATCTTATGATTGTACTCCAAAACTTGTTGACTCAAATTCCAGCCCACAGTGGGAACAACCCACTTCTTTCCATCAACACCACCACTCTAGTCAAAGCCGCCATCATCTCTCAGTGGACAGCTGAACCTGGTTCTCCTTCCCACTCTCATTCCCTTCAGTCTATTCCCTGGAGATCAGCCAGAATGATCTCTGCTAAAGAAATTTTCACTGTGTCTCAATCTGTTAATAACCCTTCAGTCCTCTCCTCAATACTGGAGATAAAAATTCAAAACCCTCAGTGTGGCCTGTAGAACCTGTCAACCTGGGTCCTGTCAGCCTCCCAGGTCCATTTGCTGGCTATTCTCTCCCTTACTTGACATGCTGCATCTCCAACTTTTTTCAGTTCTTCAAATTAACAAGCTCTTTTGCTCAGGAAAGCCTTCAGAGATGTGGGTCTATGAAATGCTTTTTCCACTCTGTTTACTATTTGAGAAGTAGTGAAGTTCAGGTCTCAGATTACATGTCCTTTCTCCAGAGAAAATCTTTCCCAAATCCCCAACCTAGACCAAGTCCTTCTGTAATCTCTCGTTGCCCCTTTTACCATCCTTCATCAAATTTATCATAATTTATATATACTTCATTCCATAAATAATAACATTATTAATAACAATACCTAGATTAATTGAGGGCTCGCTACATGCTGGGAACTGTGCTAAGACCATCACAAGCATGATCTTATTTAGGCTTCAAAGCAAGCCCATGAGTAATTACTATTGCTACCTATATATCACAGATGAGGAAAGTGGGTCTTGGGAAGGTTAACGTGAGTGGAAGAGTGGGGATTAGAATCCACTCAATTCTAGAACCTATTGATGTTCTTAACCTTTTCATGATAATGCTGATATCTGACTTTTCCACTAACCTCCGAGCTCCAAGAGGCGTGGACACCAATAGCCAGGAAGCCTGTCATAAGCAAATTATGGTCCTGTTTGCCCAATGCCACAAAATCAGAATAATGTCTCTGTACTTTTTCTCTGCACTACCCTCTCCTATTTTTCGTGGCACTCAAATACCTAAGAAAAGGAGAAATTAAATGAGTAACTCTGGTATTCTTGTCTTGACCTCTCTGGAGACTTCTTGAATTTTTAAGGCACTTTCCAGAAAACAAATAGAGAACAGGAGATGAGCAGTTTAAATACATTTGTATGGATTCATTAGCAGTAGGGTGGATCTAGTGTAACGCAGAATTTAGATGATTTAGAAAGGGGTTTCAGCTCATTTCCCACAATATCTATAATAATAACTGCCAACATTGTTCAAGATTTACCATTTGCCAAAGCTCTATGCTAAGTGATCTGCATGTTATAATCATCACATCAGCTTAATGAGGTTGGTGCTATTACGATCCCCATTTTACCAGATGAGGAAACAGAGCTGCTGAAAGAATAGTCAAATTGTCTGCTCAGAG
This sequence comes from Monodon monoceros, assembly GCF_005190385.1. Taxonomy (NCBI): domain Eukaryota; kingdom Metazoa; phylum Chordata; class Mammalia; order Artiodactyla; family Monodontidae; genus Monodon; species Monodon monoceros. The sequence continues at coordinate 46,582,749 of NW_021703780.1, forward strand.
TCCACAGTTAGTGAAATTCAGCCCCAGCTGGGCCTGAGGCACTTAATATTGTAGGGCAGCATTGTGCTGAGCAAGGAAAGATTCAAGATATAATCCCACAAACGTGAGGAGTATCTATTAATGCTAAACAATGGGCTGGAAGGAGAAAATAAAAGGGAAAGGGGCATAGCCATGAAAATACGCTTATTACATTGCATCAGAGGTGGTGCCAAGAGCTAGGATAGATACAGAATTGAGATTTAAAGGAATTGGGCAAGGGGATAGACAAAGTTTCCATCTGGGGTGACCCTAGGATTTCTATTATCACAATAAGGATTTGACTCAGCTTGACGGGGCAGAGTAGTAATCTTGGGCCAATTTAAGGTCGTAAAATGGTCCAGAAATAACGATCAGCCAGGTAAATGAGTCATTTATTCATACAACCAGTAAATTGTTAAGGGTCTACTTTGTACTAGGCATTGCTCTGGGCACTGAATAGCTATAAACTAAACTGAAAAAGTCCCCATTCTTGTGGAGTTTTCATTCTGGTGGGGAAGAGAGACAATAAAAGAACAAGTCTGCATGCACATGTATAATGTGTTAGGGGTGGTGGGTGCTGTGAACTTGGTAAACCAGTCAAGGGGACAAGAGAGTCTGGAGAGGTTGTGGGGGCATCAGGGCAGGTGCCTTGATTTTTCAGAGACCCAGTTTCCTCAGAAACCAGAGGAAGTAAGGGTCTGTGCCACTGTGTGTATCAGAGGGAAGAGAGTGCCAGGAAAAGGGAAGAGCAGTAGCGAGGAGCTCCCTGTGGTTGGAGTGGAGGGAGCAGAGGGAGAGTGGGAGGGGAAGGGTTAGGGATGAGCTGGGACAAGCCCTGTGGGGGCAGAACTTTGAGACTCTATAGGGATAAGGACTTTCATTAAACTCCTACTATATGGATATATGGAGCACTTCTTTCTGAGTTTCTTTGAAAAATTAAAATATTTCTTAAAAATAAAAAAATGCTTGCAATTTTATCATCTAACATGGCCTTTTTCAGTTTCATATGTTCTTGTCTAGTCTTTTCCATATTCATGCACATTTTATGTTTTTTTCATAGTTATAAGTACCTGTACATTTTGCTTGTTTTACTTAGTTTCAGATCATACCTGGTTTTTTTGTTTTCATTTTTTAATTAAAAAATTTTTAATTAATTTTTTATTGGCATATAGTTGATTTACAATGTTGCATTAGTTTCTGCTATGCAGCAAAGTGAACCAACCATACATGTACCTATATCCACTCTCCTCCAGACTTCATTCCCATATAGGTCATTACAGAGCACTGAATAGAGTTCCCTATGCTATACAATAGGTTTTTATTTATTATCTTTTATATATAGTAGTGTGTATATGTCAATCCCAATTTATCACCCCTCCCTTTCCCCCTTGGTAACCATAAGTTTGTTTTCTACATCTGTGACTCAATTTCTGTTTTGTAAAGAGGTTCATGTGTACCACTTTTTTTAGATTGCACATATAAGCGCTATCATATGATATTTGTCTTTCTCTGTCTGACTTACTTCACTCATTATGACAATCTCTAGGTCCATCCATGTTGCTGCAAATGGCATTATTTCCTTCTTTTTTATGGCTGAGTAATATTCCATGGTATATATGTACCACATCTTTATCCATTCCTCTGTCAATGGACATTTAGGTTGCTTCCATGTGCTGGCTATTGTAAATAGTGCTGCAGTGAGTATTGGGGTGCATGTACACTTTCAAATTATGGTTTTCTCTGGATATATACCCAGGAGTGGGATTGCTGGATCATATGGTAGTTCTATTTTTAGTTTTTTAAGGAACTTCCATACTGTTCTCCATAGTGGCTGTATCAATTTACATTCCCACCAACAGTGTATGAGGTTTCCTTTTCTCCACACCTGTTCCAGCATTTATGGTTTGTAGATTTTTTGATGGTGGCCATTCTAACTGGTGTGAGGTGATTACCTCATAGTTTTGATTTGCATTTCTCTAATAATTAGTGATGTTGAACATCTTTTCATGTGCCTCTTGACCATCTGTATACCTTCTTTGGAGAAATGTCTATTTAGCAGATCATACTTATTGTACAGGTTGATATAAAGCCTTCTGAATAATCAATCTAATGGTTGCATAATATTTCAAGTGAATGTACTACTACTTCCTCTTGGACACTTGGTTGGCTTCCAAATGGTCCCTATGACTGGTGATGCACAAATATTTTTCTAGCTTTGGATTATTTGAGAGCCCTTCCTCTTCCTCTTAATATTTACATAGTGACTTTGCATAGATATGAGGTATTTCTTGATAATCCCTATGGGTTTGAAGTTATGAGACTAATTACCTGCTGATGATAGTGGTCACCTTTTCAGAATAGATGTCTTCTGGCACTGGTTCATATACCGCCTCCACTATCTGCAAAACAAACAGACTAGAATGATGGAAGTAAAGGAGCCACAGGTGCCTTTGAGTGGTGATACTTGGCCACGACACAAGAGTTACTTAAAAAGCATCATAATTTCATGCACATATTTTCATCAGAAACAAAAATATCCCAGCAAATTAAAAATTAGCATTAATTAAACTGTTCTTGAGCATAGAATTGTATTCTTCAAGCTGAGTTAAAGTTAACCTCAGATTCATAATAAATGATGTGTAGGATAATACGATATGATAGATTGAGGGCAGTTCAAACCACAATTAAGAATAAAAGACCAAAAGCAGTTTGATATATTTATTTTTATAATTTTCTATGATAAATTGAAGACAATTATAAGGGGAAATGTGCCATAGCACATGATGTAGATTTAGAAGAAAGGAGGAAAAATAAACTGGATCATGTGGTTAATAAAACAATGACTGCTTTTAAGTGACAGTTTTATTAAAATCACTAAGGTTCTACTTAAGAAGAAAAGGAATGGTGTTTTTGGCAACATGAGACCCTTTTGTCTTCCAAGGTTGCTTACTTTTGTGGCCAGGGAGAGCATGTTTGTGCTGTAGAAGGGAGGATTCAGAGTCGCCATCTGATAAAGGATGCAGCCTGCTGCCCAGACATCAGCCTTCTCCCCATACGGCTCACTCTTCAGCACCTCAGGGCTGAATTAAAATAAGGATGTTAATGCACAATGAAAAAGGGAGAAGTCAGTACAGAAAAAAGTTCAATTTTCAAGCTATAGTTAGAGATATAAGAAAAGAATGGAAACTCGATCATCATTTCAAGTAAACATATTAAGATGTATCTTTGAATTCTCTCAGACTCAGGTGAATCAAGAAGCACAACCAAGCAATTCTAATTTAAGCAATAAATGTCAATAAACAACTCCTATTAAATGTCCTTTTACTTCCAGAAACAACTACCCCTCCGTGGTAGACGGAATGATTGGCCCCAGTTCTCTCTCTTCTGGAGGTTTTGAATACCCCACTCCTTCTTCTTGGTGGGCAGTGTTTGCTACCCACTCCTGCCTTTGCTTTTGTTGTGTTGGCCAGTGGAATGTGGAAGTGTCAGTGCAACAGATCAGGGCCTCAGTCTTAACAGGTGTTGAGTGCTTTTCATTGGTCCCTACAGGAGCTTCTGTCCAAAAGAACATCGTATCCCAGGTAGCTAGGATAGCCCAGCCTAGGCCCAGCACAAGACACATGGAGCAGATCTGCACACATAAACCTGCAGCCTGAAGGAGACCCAGCCCAGGAGACCCACAGACCTGTGAGTCTGACAATAAATGCTTATTGTTGAATGCCACTGAGATTTCATGGTGATTTTTATGCAGCATTATTATGAGCAAAATTGACTGACATAGCACCATCCCTCTGCTATTCAATGCTAGCTTATAAAGTAGGAAGCAAGACCATATTTAAATGTGTTGCAGAAAATGACAACTTCCATCATGTTCATCTCTTCTGAAATTTCATATCTAGTCTGAATAAGGATGCTGTCAGCCTTTAAATGAAGTTAAGCTGTGAGGGTTTATGGGCTTGACATTTTTTTTAATTTGGAGGGGTGGGTAGTTCCCTTGGATATTTTGAACTGATAGAAGTTTCCTCTCTCATATTTGTAGACTGAAACTCAGCAAAGTGTTAAAAGCACTCAGCACACACACACACCCTAAATTAAGTAGTTTGATGATTCAGTTCTAAAGTATGTATTTAGGACTGTGCTCAACCCTCTAAATTAATGGAGTAGGAATTAATGGTTAACTTGGGCAGTGGACTAAGATATAAAGAAACTCATAAATTGGTATCAGTACAGAGCAAGTATTGGCTGTTAAGAATAACCAAGGAGTTGCAATTCTTGTGAGATTATGGAGAATGATTCCTGGTTTAAGATTTACATTATGTATTTACAGAAGAAGTGTGATTTCAAGATCTCTCAGTTAAGCATTTCCATAGGTACTGTCTTTGAGTTCAATAATATGGCAATGGGGGAATCCGGAGTGATTTCCAGGGCTCTACTGGTCCTAAGTGTATAAAAGTGTCCCCTGTTGTCACTCGATCAACTGCTCACATTAAAAAATGCCATAAAAGGAAAAAAATGTCTTCAACAAAAAAATGTCCTTGGCTCTACACAAATGGCTCATGTTTTAATCTACTGAGAACTCAGAAGATTTGTTTCATGTTTCCAAAAGCTCAGGAAGCAGGTGCTGTGAGTGCTCCACCCATCACCCCCTCAGATCTCTTTTCCATTTCCTGTTTCTTGTGTGCTTTCACTCTCAACAGCCAGTGTCTGTACTTCTCTGGAGGACAGCCTTCATTTTTCCTCAAAAGATAACTACTCAGTGTAGAGGAAAACTCTTGTAAGAGTAGAATTTACTTAGTTTATTTTTCTCATCATTCCATCTCTTCCTTCATCTCACTAGAGACCACACACTCCTTTCATCCCCACAGGCATGCCCCTTTGCAATATGGCTTTGCCGCTCCTCCCAATAAAAGATGGACTCTATTTTGTACCCCTTGAATCTGGGCTTAACCATATAACTTGCTTTGGCCAAGAAGACATCAGGAAAAGTGATGCAAGGAGAGAATGGAAAAGCACTTACTCCTTGTGGCTTACTCTCTCTTCCTGCTCTTGAAAACCCTACGATCACAAGCAGGTGATTGAGCCCAGGCTTGCCTGCTGGATGATGAGCATCACATGGCTCAGTTACCTCCAGCACCCCTACCCACAGCCACTCTACCACCACATCCATCAGTGAAGCCTTTGAAAACCAGGTGACCACAATGCACAGGTGAGCCCAGACAACACAGATAAGCAATCCCAGCTCAAACCAGCCCACAATTTGCCAGCGCACAGTATATTGAGAAGAAGAAGAATAAAAAGGTTATTGTAACCACTAAGTTTTGAGGTCCTTAGTCAAAGTTAACTGACATGACAGCTTTCATCAGATTCTCAAAGCTGTCCATGCCTCCCTGAAAAAGACAGAGAATCACTTCTCTGGAAGAGAGCAAGAAAGGGCAATAAAAGACAACACAGTTGCCAACTATCACTTTGCTTCTGGGGTCCAACTTCAAATATTCTCTAAGATAAAAGAGTTTCATAATTACAATTAAAAGCAATGGCAAACACAAGACAGAGTCTGATTTCCAAAAGTCACACAAAATGTTCTGTTATGTTATGTGTGTCCCCCCAAAATTCATGTGTTGAGTCCCAACCCCCAGTACCTCAGAATGTAACCATATATACAGATAAGGCCTGCATGAGCTGATCAGAGCTGCCATTGGGGTGGCCCTAATCCAGTATGACTGGTGTCTGTATTAGAAGAGGAAGAGACACCAGGAGTGTGCAAGGAACAACCACGGGAAGAGGCAGGAAGAAGGCGGGGCTGGCATTTGCGAGCCAAGGAGAGGCCTCAGAGGAAACCAAACCTGCCAACATCTTGATCTTGGATTTCAGCCTTCAAATAAATTTCTGTTGTTTAAGCTACCCAGGCTGTGGTATTTTTTTAAGGCAACAGGTTCTATGAAGAAAAACTATTCATGTGTTTTTCATCTTTAAAAAGAACCCAGCTTTTGGGAAATATGGCTAAAGTAATGACTCAATCACTACTTATTTTGGTGATTATTGTTTAGAAAACCATTGTAAAATAATTCACTGTCTTGTAATAATTTCCAATTTCTCCACTTAAGGTGAGCCCAACCACATTTAAAGAAATACAGAGTTACAGCTAGCAATGTTCACTTAAGAGAAAGAAGTTAAATAGTACACACACACACACACACACTTTAAAATGGGTTTTCTCGGGCTTCCCTGGTGGCGCAGTGGTTGAGAGTCCGCCTGCCGATGCAGGGGACACAGGTTCGTGCTCCGGTCCGGGAAGATCCCACATGCCGCGGAGCGGCTGGGCCCGTGAGCCATGGCTGTTGAGCCTGTGTGTCTGGAGCCTGTGCTCCGCAACGGGAGAGGCCACAACAGTGAAAGGCCCCTGTACCGCAAAAGATAAATAAATAAAATAAAATAAAATTGGTTTTCTCTTTCCCAATCAGAAATATTACTCTGTATTTTAAAAACTGGATATTCCTATGTGATTTGGTCATCTAAAATCTTTTAATGGTAAAGTAAAGCATAATTTATGATATTTAATAAAAATAAGGGCTTTTCTGGTAAAGATTAAACATATGCAATTAAATGTGTAAAAAATTACAGCCATTATAAGTTGTACTTCAATTAAAATATTATCATTTTTATTATTGCTGACCTAACGTACATGGTGACTATATTTAATAATAATGTATTGTATACTTGAAATTTGCTAAGAAAGTACATCACAAGTAATGTGATAATTGAATCTTTTGAAGTAATAGATATATTAATTAGCTTGGTTGTATAATCATTTCACAATGTATACAAATATCAAAACATCACATTGTAAACCTCAAACATATACAATTTTTAATTGCCAATAATACCTCAATAAAGCTGGAAAAAATTTTAAGTGAAGCCAGGGATAGTATAGTTAGGTAGATGGCAAGGATGTTCTTTACTTATTACTATATTTTAATAAATAAGTCAACATAGCTCATAATCAGCAGCCTTTGAGAGGGGGCTGGAGGAAAGTTTATCTAAATACTACCTCTGTTTTAAAAAGGCATAAATTTACAAACTGATAATGAAAACAATGTGGAAAAACGATGAGGAAGGAAGGATGCTTAATATAATTTTTTAAAAAGAGAAACTGTTTAGATTTTTAAATTCCATTAGTAGTCCCTCACTGATGTGAACAATTAGGTTGCTAATTGCCAAAGATTCTTATTTACTCATTATTGAAGTAAACAAGGAAAGTATTGAATCTAGATGTTTTTCAAAACAGTTTAAAATATGAACATTTTGCTATTTCACAAATAATTCAATACTGTGATGATTTATGTAAGTTGGGAGGGGGACTTCTTTCCTTTAAATGCAACAAAGTACATTCACAAAGTAAATGAAATGAAATGATATGTTAAAAGGTTCTGAGCGTAGACAGTATATTCTTCTTTCCTACAGTGGTCATGTTGTCATCTTTGTTAAAAGTTTGATTATTGTGCTCATTTTGTCAGCACATATACTAAAATTAGAATGACACGTGAAAATTAGCATGACCTCGGCACAAGGATGACATGCAAATCTGTGATGCATTCCATATTTTAGAGGCAGTAAGATGACAGGCAAAAGATGAGGACTATAGTTAATAAAGTTGTTTCTCATAGGGGTAAAGATTAGCAATTTTGATACTGCTATACATGTATACCAGAATTCAACAATTAAGTAAATGAGTGGCAGATGGCAGAAGCCAGGTTTCTCACTATTGGAGTGGAAGGTTACAGATAAGCAAGGAAAGGAGTAGGGGTACTCTACAAGGAGGTAACAGATTAGAGTTGGAGACAACAGCATAAACCCATGTTTAGCTTAATATTAATATAGATGGTTACATATGAAAATATTTATAGTTATGTGAATATACACAGGTTACTATGCACATATATATCCATGCACATATATATCCTATGCACATATATATCCTTTCATTCTGTCAGATGAAAAGGCCTAGAATTGATAGTAGTATTGATAGAATTGATATCAATAGATAGATATAGATATCTGATATCTATATATCAGATATCTAGATATCAGATATCTAGATATCAGATATATCAGTATAGATAGAATTGATAGAATCCTAGTAGCAATGAGCACACTTAGCACCAGATCTTGGTTTTTTGTTGTTTTTTTTTTGCGGTACACGGGCCTCTCACTGTTGTGGCCTCTTCCGTTGCGGAGCACAGGCTCCGGACGTGCAGGCTCAGCGGCCATGGCTCACAGGCCTAGCCGCTCCACGGCATGTGGGAATCTTCCTGGACTGGGGCACAAACCCGCGTCCCCTGCATTGGCAGGCGGACTCTCAACCACTGTGCCACCAGGGAAGCCCCCAGATCTTGGTTTTTAACACCATTCTCCAATGAAAAGAATCAGGACCATTGGAGAAATGACTGATAATAGGACTGGGGCAAGAAATATACTAAATGAACCTGGAGCATCTTCTAGTTCCAGAAAGTTAGTCTAAAGAAAAAAAAAGCACAATGATGGGGGTATGCCAGAGGGATATGGAAGACAAGTCAACCAGCTCCCAATGGCCAAATGTAGAAAAGTTTGAACAACAAAATAAAGTATCGTATTAGCCAGCATGGGCTGCCATAATAAAATACCAATAACGGGGTGGCTTAAATAGAAATAAACAGGAATTTATTTCTCACAATTCAGGAATCTGGGAAATCCAAGAGCAAGGTGCTGGCTAATTCTGTTCCCCAATGAGGGCCTTCTTCCCGGCCTACAGGTGGTTGCTGTGTCCTCACATGGCAGAGAAAGAGAGAGAGAGAGATTGAGCAGAGTTTCTGATGTCTCTTCTTATAAGACCACTAATCCCATCATGAGGCCCCCACCTTAGTGACCTCATTTAAATCTACTTAACTTCCCAAAGGCAACAATCTCCAAATAACATCACATTGGGGTTTAGGGTGTTAACGTATGAATTTGGGAGGGGGACACAATTCAGCTCACTGAAAGTTTTATTAGATTATAACCCAGGGTATAAAATAATTATCCGTGAGTCCATACTGATATAAATTTTTAAAAACCAAATAAATAAAAAACAGGAGGCAATAGACAAATCTCTTGAAAAATGACTTATGTGGAGACTCCACCTTAAGGAAATGAAGCATAACTCCCTACTCCTTAAGTTTGGGGTGCATGTAGTGACTTTCTTTCAAAAAGTACCCTATAGAAAGAAAAAAAAAAGAGTAACTTTACAGTAGAGAGACCTGATAAACACTATCTCCAGCCAGCTGAGCAAGATTAACATCAACAGTGTTAAGTCATATTGATAGTATGTACCCATGAAAAGAGAATGGCAGTTTACACCTGTGATCTTCCTCCCCAAACATATTCCAGTCTAATTATTAGAAAAATATCAGACAAATCCCAACTGAGGAAATTCTATGAAATTCTTAACCAATAATTCTCAAAACTTCCAAGGTCATTAAAAACAAGAAAAATCTGAGAAATTGCCAAAATCAAGAGGAGTCTAACGAGAAATAAAAGATTACCTGGTCAACAAATATCTGTAATATTAAGATGATAGGGTTTTTATTCTTAGAAGAAAAGGTATATGATAAATTGAAAATGAAAATATTTGAAGCAAGAAAACAAATCACTTCTATCAAGTATATCCATCCATTGTGCCACCAATTAATCTTATTATCAAACATAGAATGCTAAAATTACAGGCTATTTCTTCTCCTATGTTACATATACAGTTGACCCTTGAACAATGCAGGGTTTAGGGGTACTGAGGTAGGAGATAGATGGGCCCTTGGGCCAGACAACTGGTGTCTGTCAAGTGGAGTAAAATTGAAGCTTTGTTCTCACCCAGACACTCCAAGGACAAAGCTAGTGGCAGAAGCTGAGCTCTGCTGAAGTAAAGAGATAAGATGACCACTCCTGAGGTCAAGGAACACTTCCTGTCTGCACATGCAAAGGAAGGCTCCTTGGGTGTCAAAAAGGGAGGGGGTGCCACCCCATAATAAGTGTGGACATACACCCACAGGCCTCTGTGGTGGGATCCATCTCAACAAAAAGTTGCACGTGCATCTTGGGGAGGGTGGAAAAAGAAACAAGATAATTAGCCAAAGGTAAACAAAGACCCAGAAGGACTGTCCTATATACAGGATTTAAATCACCTCTTTATTGTGCTCCTCCTCATTAGAAAGGACTCCCACACCCCTTCTCTCTGGGTGTGTATTTCTGCCTAGCTTCTGACTTAAGTAAAATAAACTGTTTCTTTGCGTGCTCTCGCATACCTTGTGCTGTGTCTCTAATAATAAACTTTGTACCTGTTTTTACAGTTTTTGCCTCCTTGAAACATTCTTGCTTTCAGTGGGGGTAAGAGCCAGGAGAATTTTGCCTCTAGCCACTAGCCCCTGGTGAACTAGCAGCTAGGATTCCTGGTTTTCATTCAGGCTACCCAGGTTCAATTCCTGGGCAGAGAACTAAGATGTCTCTTCAGGACTGCTCATTGCTGTCTCTCCGAGATCAGTACGACCCTCCATGCTGTTGAAAATCCATATTTAATTTATAGCTGGTCCTCAGTACCCGCAGTTCCGCACACTCAGGTTCAACCAACCATGTCGTGTAGTACTGGAGTAAAAACTCCAGTAGTGGAGTGAAAAAACTAGTGAAAAACTCATGTCTCTGAAAAAACTCTCATAGTTCAAATTTGTGTTGTTCAAGAATCAACTGTATACAACATGTCATCAAAGATTTTTAATTTTTCCTTCGAAGTTTATATACTACCTCCTCTTTTTTAAAGACTTATTTTTTTAGAGCACTTTTAGGTTTACAACAACATTGAGAGGAAGTTATGGAGATTTTCAATATACTTCCTTCCCCCACATCCCCTTTCTTTTTTATTCTCGTTAACAGCAGGCTTAAATCGGCTCACACCTGGATTATCACAAAAGCCTTACTCCCTTAAAAGTGTTTTCATTTGTTCATTCATTGAAAAATTATTTACTGAGCACCTACTATATACCTCTCTTTCAGAGAGTTTTGTTTTGAAAGAACAGAGAAAAGTGGGTCAGTAGCTGGAAGAGAAAGGGAAAAATATGAGTTTTTGTTTTTTAAGATGGGAAAAAAATGTCAGTATGCTAGTCAATTGGTAGGGATGAGTCCCTGGAGGCAGAGAAATTAATGATGCAGAATTGAGAGGGCTTGTCTGGAGAAAATGGTCTCCACTAGGACTGCAGGAGTGCAGGCCATTCAGGGGCATGGGGCAGGCAGCTGGGAGGACATGGAAGCAAAGCCTGTGGAAGTTCTCTTCTGAAGTAGGGAGCAGAGTCTCTAGTGTAAAGGTGAAGTTCAAACTCCTCCCTCTTGCCATTAATCCAAACCTTACTCGGTCAAACACCCTCTCCACAGAAGCCTCTGCACACACTGATTTCTCATTTCACTAATCTCCTGATGCCCCTTCAACTACCCATGTCCTCCGCCAGGCTTGCTCTGCTATTCCCCATCTATGTGGCAGCAGAGGGGGGTTGTGATAAACACTGGATTCCATCAAAACACAGATTATTTGCCATTCATTCATTAGTACTGTGAATAAAAAATGTTGCCTGCCATATCAGCAAACAAAGGATGCTGAGGCCATTAAGCCACTACCACTGACCCCTAGGGTGAGCCCTGAGGGGACCCAGACTGGGAAAGAACAGGACACTGGCCCCAGATAGCTAAGGTGTATATTAAAGGAATGATCTCAGTAAGTTCAGATTCTTGTTCTTCCCATACCTAGACAAGCACTACATTCCTTAACTTGAGATGTCTGGTTTCCTTTTATTAACAGTAATCTTTGATGTTCCGACTATTTTGCAAAAACCCCTATATATCCTGGCTCCTCCCTTACCTCTTGGGAGCAGACGCTCAGACCTATCTGAGAGGCTGTCTTCCAGGCTGAAGTCCTCAGTTTTGTGCACCAAGCAAAACATACTTCTCAACTTTTAGGTTGTGTATTTTTTTCAGTCAACAGTACAAAACTTGAAGATATATATCACTAGGTAGGTGATAGCATTAACTAAGGAAACAATTTTACTTATATGACAAGAGCATACACATCTTTTGTTAGCTGTATATGAACAGATATGAGAAGAGGCCTTGTTAATTGGGGAAGTGCCATATGCGTGACTACTTTGCCAGTAGCCAACAATTTGGTCAGAAACGACCTAGACAAAAAGCATTCAGGTTAAGACTGACCTAGTTCAAACTCTGACACAGATATATATAAAGGCATAGGAACTTCTAGCTAACTATTTTTAATTTAGTGGTCAAGAAAAAAATCTGGTGAAAATGAAAATTTCTTTAGAAAATGAGAAATTGATCACCAATGAATATTCCCAGTCATTGGATTTTCCATATATTGATAATTATTTTGCCGTTAAAAATTCTTTTGCTTTCTTATTTCAAGTTAATTTTTAGCCGATTATATATGCTCTGTGTTATATGAATTAGGGAGAAGCTGGAATTTGAATGTCTTTAAAAAAAAAAGGACTGGTTGAATAAATTATGATTTATCCAGACAATAAAATGTAATTCAGATATTAAAACTGAAGGTACAGGAAAGCATTTGTTAACATCAGTGTGTGTGTGTGTGTGTGTGTGTGTGTGTGTGTGTGTGTGTATGGTTTGCATAAGAAAGGATTTGACATTGGGATGCCAAATTGTCTTCTGTGAGTTTGTTCCCCACCTCAGGATTAGTAGGATTATGAGTGTTCTTAATGGAATTTTTTCTTTATTTTCAGCAAAGAGAATCGTAAAAATTAATAAACAGAAACCTAATATAAATAGAGTCAGGAGACCAAAGTGGGGGTTCTCACACCCTCTGATGACAGCAGAGCCCAACAGGAAGAAGAAAGACTCCTTTCCTGGCCAGGATTCAGCCAATGACAAGCCCTGGACTCTTTGTTTCCTGCAGTCTCCTGACTTCCTTTTCCTCCCTATTGTTGCAATAAAAATAGAGGTGAGGTTTTTTTCCCTCTCCTGAGAACAAGGAAAATAAAGGGAACAGTGAACAGGCTAGAGAAGGAACAAGCCTGAAAGAGTTAATCACTCATAGTTTTATCTTAACTGTTACTAATCTGTAGTGTCTGTAAATAGATTTGTACTTCACAAAGCTAACCTATCACTCCCTAACTCTATGTAAATTACATCCTGCTCCTGGTGTTTACATTCTTTGCACTCCCTTGTAACAAATCACCCCTGTAGCTTCTCAGAAAGAAAGTCGCAGGCCGATAAACCAGAGATAAATGGACCCAATTACTAGGCTGCCTGACGCCAGCTATGACTGTTTTGAAATAATGCAAGAAGAAGAAAAATGCAAGACCTTCACTACTTTGATCCTTATCATATACCCCAGACTGCGAACCCCACCTATAAAATCCTCTCCAATTCCCCAGGGAAGCGGGCACAGTTCTTGAGGCACTAGCCTGATGTGTTTTCCCCTTTGCCTGGCAAAGGAATAAAGCCATCTCTCTTATCCTCTAAAATCTCTGTCTCCATATATCTGTTCAGCATTGGTGCACAGAAGCTGAGAGGTCGGCAACACCATGAAGTGTTCTCCTTCCCTTTTCGTGTAGAGACCTGCATGTGGCTTGCTATGTCTGCAGACCTCGAACAGCAATTCTCTGCTGATCCCAAATAAACCCATCTTTGCTGGCAAAAAAAACTAAGTCTTTTTGTTTCAGGTAAACATTTTGGTGGCCCATATAGGGATCAGAGAAGACACCTGACAGCTGTGAGGCTGGTGAGCACACAGCTGTGGTACCCTCAATTGAGCCCACTGTCACTCACTGCCTTTCTCACCAACCTTGGAGGTTGAAAGTACATCTTTCTCCTGAATCCAAACTCAGGCCTTCTTTGCATTTGAAGCTCTCCAGGCTTTATTTAGGATCTCTTTAAAGGTTTCATCTTTCTGGTCAAGGCCCTGTTCTGTATGTGAGTACTTGTTTGGCACTTGGGTCTGATTTTGAGATTAGACTATTTCACTGAAACAGGCCAAGATGTTCAACCTATTCCTTTGGGAACAGGGGTTGTTTCTCTGAAACGGTGCTGGGTTTTTCAGCCTTCAGCCTATTCCTTTGGATGCCTGTGGAGACTGCCTAAAATAAAAGCCTCAGTCAGGCTCCTCCAGGACCATGCTGTCTCCTCCTTAGGACCAGGTGGGATTAGCTTGCAAGCTGTTTAAATTGTACTACTTGTGCTGTAAACTGTTTAAGCTGTTTGAAAATTGTTCTTTACTCTACAGGAAAAACCTCTAAGAAATGGGATTCCAGTTATCTAAGTATTTTGAAGATGTCTCCCCCATAGGGACTCTGGCAAATTTTATGTTTAAAAACCATGGCCCTTTCTCATGTGCATTTCTAACTAAATGGACTGACCTGACCAAAGGCAATTTAGAATATCAATGGCCATTATGGGGAATTTTTGAAATCCTCAAATCGAATTTCCTTAAATCCAGATTGGACTACAGTAGCTCAAAAATTTCCAGAACTAAGTGGAATGCTGATTTTAACTGGTATTTTGAGGCTTCCCAATGTTATCAAGAGTCTCAAATTGCCTCTTGGTAAAATAAGACTTTAAGATTAACTAAGGCAAACAAATGATAAAAAGATAAAATGGCTCCCAAAGTCTCAGGTTCCTCTCCCTCGCTTCTTTGCCTCCCTCTGATAACATCTTGTCTCTCTGTGTTCTATACTGCACATGCCTCCCCTAGGCCATCAGTCCCCCAACACTGCTGTAGCAGAGACTAGATGAGACGGCCTCCAGGTTGTTAGCCCTTGTTCAGCCCTTATTCTTTCTGCTTTTTCCCCCTCTCTTTCTTGTTTAATTGCACTCTGAAAATGACTGCCTTCCAGTTAAAGTTGTACTGTGCACCTGGTGTTTACTTCTCCAAGACAACAGTCCCTAACACTCCTTTCCTTTGTGAGCATTCTTCATTCTAGAAAGAAGGTCATGGAACAATAACCTCAAGGACCACCAGAACCACCTGACGCCAGCTCTGATGATCTCAGTGTCTCCACGAGGAAAGAAAAATGCAAGACTTCATCAGCCCCGATCCTTATCTACAGCCCTATTTTCCACCCTGAAACTATAAGACCCCTTCCTATTTCCCAGGAAGAGGGGCACAGTCTTGAGGGTGTTAGCCTGCTATGGCCTCCTTTGCCTGGCAAAGCACTCTTTTCTACTTCTCCACACTCTGTCTCCAAACTCTGTCTCTGTCTAGAAACTCCGTCTCTATTTGGCACTGGTGAACAGAAGCCAGGTTTCGGCAACAATACTAATTCTCTCACCAAACTTCCCTTTTCTCTGAAACTCTCCCCTCTCATTTTTCCTCTGAAGTTAACAGAAATGGTCCCTTTAATATCAAGCCTTCTGAGAATCCAGAGGCTAAACTTTTAATTTCTTATATTCCCTTGACTGAAGCTGAGAGCCATAGTCAAGGATTTTCCCAAAGTAACTAAAGATCTATACAGATTTGCTGAGGGATTTAATATAGTCATTCAGACTTATCAACCTGGTTTCTCTGACTTATATCACCTAGTTCATGTGCTTGTTGGTAAAGGCCAGGCCCAGTATTGGATGAAAATTGCTAATTGGGAAAGTCCTGAAACGTCTCTAGAATTACAACTGGGAGCCTAGCCCCCTAACTTATTATATGATCATGCTCAGGCAATTGCTAGGTGACTTCAACAAGCAATTTCTAGGGCTTTTCCAAAGCTTGTTGATCAGAACAAAATTCAGCCTTGAACACAAAAATCTAATGAACCTGTTCATGACTATTACAATAAACTTCAGACTGTTTCTAAAGAAAATTCTGGTCTTCCTTCAGATGATGATTCTACCCTAGTAGCTTTTAAATCTATGTTTATTAATGGGCTGAACAGGGACTTTTCCCTTTTAGTAAAAAGGACCAGGATGGAATGGGAAACTATGTCCACTCCAGATTTAGTTAATGGCAAACCAGCTCTCTTGTACTCAAATGGGTCACCTCCAAGGAAGGTCGCCAAAATTCTTACTCTTCCATTCTAGCAACTGAAGGCTCCTAAACGAAACCAAAACCCTTCTAGTTTTTGCTACTATCACAAAGAGCCAGGACATTGGAAAAATGATTGTTACAAATCTACACTTTAGGTGCCTCCAGCCCTCTAACCAGTCTTTCCATCATCTTCCCAATTCTCAGTGATGGGGCTCTGAGGAACTACAGGGCCTCTTCCCAATCCTCCTCCTTAATTGACTTGGAGAAACATTTTTCCAGATTGGGGAAACATTTCTCCAGATTCTGGAAACATTTTTCCAGATTGGGGATGAATCTCTCAGGCTGACACTAGAGCCACACTCTTGGTGCTCAACCCCACTACTATGAAGCAGCCCCTGCCTTGGAGTACTAAAACACTTCAAATAGTGGGATCTCTAATTGAAGCAGGAAAGACAGGGCTGGGCCCAAGGACAGCCTCCTCATGTATAGGCATTAGGCATTCCTGCACATTTGTCTCCTGAAGCCACCATACAAGAGCTGTTTTCCCTTAAACCATCCCTTACTAGTCGAGCACCACACGTGGAAGGTCGTACAGGGTAATCAGCAACATGTGCATTTTGATTGCACGTGCTCCACGGTTTTCATGGTTAAAGTTTCTTGCTCAGATACTACAAAGTTGCTGTTCTAGATGCCATTCCTCCATGCCTCATTAAGTACAAAATAAGGAGGTGGCTTTGCCTTCTGCCTAATGCCTAGCATGAGGAGGCTGTCCTTGGGCCTGGCCCTGTCTTTCCTAACCCATAATGAACCTCAAGAGGTTCCTGTCTCTGAACCTATTCCCTTTTGTTTAGGCCCTTTGAAAGATACACACCCTTTTCTCCTTAGTTCCTCCACTGCTACACATTTATTAGGCCTAGAATTCTTAGAGAAGTAACATGCTGGAATTTCTTTCTCCTAAAAGGGGGAAATAGTTCTATAAATTGACAGTAGTCATCAAAGTAATTCTCCAGGTGAATTAAATGACCCCTCTACATCTTTTATTTGTTCCATCTCTGATGGTACTAGAGCAGATTCTGGAAATAGTGATCATTTGTCTCTACTAAATCAGCTACCACCTTCCTTACAGGCAAAATCTCAAACTGATGTTGGCAAAATTCTCAGTGCACCTCCCATCAACATTCAAACAGATCCCTCAAACTAGGGCACCTACCAGGCACCGGTGGGGGACCACGGACACCTAAGGGGACGGGAGGAACCCCCAGTGACTGGGTAGGATGTGGCATGGGGGGAGTGAAGGGGGAGGAGAAGTGGAGGCAGGATGAGATTGGCGCCCGTGAGGGGTGGCTGGGGGAGGGGAAGGGATCCCATGCCCAAACGGGGAAATTGGGGAACCATTTGAGGGCAGAGGATCAAAAGGGAGTGTGGTCAGATTTCCCCTGCCCACTTGGACCCCCAGGAACCTGTTGAGGTCCTGGGCTTGATCCTCTGTTCACCGAGGTCCCCTCCATCCCTGCAGGCCCTGAGGGAGTGGGAGGGCGGGAAGCGGGAGCAAAAGTAAAGGTCAGACCTCCAGGACCCGCAGTCCTGAGGGGTGGCTGGGGGAGGGTAGGAGTTCCTACACCCAGTGGGACCCACCCACGGTTAGGGATCCAGCTGTAATGGGGGAGACCCTGGGGGAGACAGTGGGGGAGGGGTGTGAAGGAACAGAATGGAATAGGGCCAGTGCTTTCCCTGTCCACTTAGGCACTGGGGCCTGTTGGACTACTGGGCCTAATCCTCTGCCCTTGGAGCCTCCCTCCTAGAGTGCAGAACCCAAGCGCCGCTCCTGCACCCCTACTCAGGGCCCTACGCCTACACTCGGAGACCCCCCTCCAACAAGCTGGGCCTAAACCCAATCCACATAGCCTCACTCAGGGCCCCACCTCCAAACTCCGGAACCCCCACATTCCAGAGGCCCACCTATTGACTTGCTGCCTCTCCCCTTCTGCAGAAGTCTTAAGTAGAGGCCCTGCCCCATGCTTGAACGTTGCCCCAGCCCACCCAAACCCACGCCCCTGCCTAAGTTCCACCCCCTGCCTAAATTCTGCCCCCATAGTCAGGGCTTTTCTTTTCTTTTCTTTTTTCCTCCTTTAGATTGGGGTTCTGTTTTGCCTTCTTGATTCATTGTTGTTGATTCTTTTATATTTTTATTTTTCCTAATAAATCTTTTTTCTAATTTTACTTTATTCTTTATATTTTGTTAGTGATCTCTCCTTTTGGATTGCTCCCCCCCAAACACTTTTTTTTTCCTTTTTTCTGTTTGGTTTTATCTTAACATGTTGCATTTGTTTCAACTAGAGTTTTATTTTTCCTAATATATTTTTTATCTTTCTAATTTTATTTTGTTTTTTATTCTTTGATATTGTACTGCTCCTTTTCTTCTTTCTTTCTTCTGTTTTTTTTTTTTCACTGTGCCACAAAGCTTGTGGGATATTGGTTCCCAGGCCAGAGGTTGGGCCCGAGCTCCTGTGGTGGGAGCTCCAAGTCCAAACCACTGGAGAAAGATAGAACCTCAGACCTCAGGGAATATCAATCAGAGTGAGGCCTCCTGGAGGTCCTCATCTCAGCACCAAGACCCAGCTCTATCAAACAGTCTGCAAACTCCACTGCTGGATGCCTCAGGCCAAACAACCAGTAAGACAGGAATACAGCACCACCCATCCAAAAAAAAAAAAAAAAGAAATGAAAAATAAATTTGTTACAGATGAAGGAGTAAGGTAAAAACCTTCAAGACTAAATAAATGAAGACAAAAGAGGCAATCTACCTGAAAAAGAACTCAGAGTAATGATGGTAAAGATTATCCAAAATCTCGGAAACAGAATGGAGAAAATAGAGGAAACATTTAACAAGAATCTAGAAGAACTAAAGAGCAAACAAACAGTGATAAACAACACAATTACTGAAATTAAAAATACTCTAGAAGGAATCAATAACAGAATAACTGAGGCAGAAGAATGGATAAGTGAGCTGGAAGATAAAATGGGGGAAATAACTTCCAGGGAGCAGAATAAAGAAAAAAGAATGAAAAGAATTGAGGACAGTCTCAGAGACTTCTGGGACAACATTAAATGCACCAACATTTGAATTGTAGGGGTCCAGGAAGAAGAAAAGAAAAAGAAAGGATCTGAGGAAATATTTGAAGAGATTATAGTCAAAAACTTCCTTAACATGGGAAAGGAAATGGTCAATCAGGTCCAGGAAGTATAGAGAGTACCATACAGCTATCAAAAATTAAATACAAAGAAAAAATATTAAAAGCAGCAAGGGAAAAGCTACAAATAACATACAAGGGAATCCCCATAAGGTTAACAGCTGATTTTTCAACAGAAACTCTGCAAGCCAGAAGGGAGTGGCAGGATATATTTAAAGTGATGAAAGGGAAAAACCTACAACGAAGATTACTCTA
Source organism: Monodon monoceros (assembly GCF_005190385.1). Lineage (NCBI taxonomy): Eukaryota > Metazoa > Chordata > Mammalia > Artiodactyla > Monodontidae > Monodon > Monodon monoceros. The sequence goes on from NW_021703780.1 coordinate 46,602,246, forward strand.
CCCAGCAAGGATCTCATTCAGATTTGATGGAGAAATTAAAACCTTTACAGATAAGCAAAAGTTAAGAGAATTAAGCACCACCAAACCAGCTTTACAACAAATGCTAAAGGACTTTCTCTAGGCAGGAAACACAAGAGAAGGAAGACCTACAATAACAAACCCAAAGCAATTAAGGAAATGGTAATAGGAACATATTGATAACTACCTTAAATGTAAATGGATTAAATGCTCAATCAAAACACACAGCCTCACTGAATGGGTACAAAAACAAGACCCGTACATATGCTGTCTACAAGAGACGCACTTCAGACCTAGGGACACATACAGACTGAAAGTGAGGGGATGGAAAAAGATATTCCATGCAAATGGAAATCAAAAGAAAGCTGGAGTAGCAATTCTCATATCAGACAAAATAGACTTTAAAATAAAGACTCTTATAAGAGACAAAGAAGGACACCACATAATGATCAAGGGATCAATCCAAGAAGAAGATATAACAATTGCAAATATTTATGCACCCAACATAAGAGCACCTCAATACATAAGGCAAATGCTAACAGCCATAAGAGGGGAAACTGACAGTAACACAATCATAGCAGGGGACTTAAACACCCCACTTCCACCAATGGACAGATCAACCAAAAGGAAAATAAATAAGGAAACACAAGCTTTAAATGACACACTAAACAAGATGGACTTAACTGATATTTATAGGACATTCCATCTAAAAACAACAGAATAAACTTTCTTCTCAAGTGCTCATGGAAGATTCTCCAGGACAGATCATATCTTGGGTCACAAATCAGGTCTTGGAAAATTTAAGAAAATTGAAATCACATTAATTATCTTTTCTGACCACAATCCTATGAGACTAGATATCAATTATAGGAAAAAGACTGTAAAAAATACAAACACATGGAGGCTAAACAATACACTACTATATAACCATGAAATCACTGAAGAACTCAAAGAGGAAATAAAAAAATACCCAGAAACAAATGACAATGAAAATACGATGACCCAAAACCTTTGGGATGCAGGAAAAGCAGTTCTAAGAGGGAAGTTTATAGCAATATGACCTTACCTTAAGAGGGAAGTTTATGGCAATATGATCTTACCTCAAGAAACAAGAAAAATCTCAAATAAACAACCTAACCTTACACCTAAAGGAATTAGAGAAAGAAGAATCAAACAAACCCCAAAGTTAGCAGAAGGAAAGAAATAAAGATCAGATCAGAAATAAATGAAAAGAAATGAAACAAACAATAGCAAAGATCAATTAAACTAAAAGCTGGTTCTTTGAGAAGATAAATAAAACTGATAAACCATTAGCCAGACTCATCAAGAAAAAAAGGGAGAAGACTCAAATCAACAGAAGTAGAAATGAAAAAGGAGAAGTAACAACTGACACTGCAGAAATACAAAGGATCATGAGAGATTACTAAGGCAACTATATGCCAATAAAATGGACAACCTGGAAGAAATGAACAAATCCTCAGAAAAGCACAACCTTCTGAGACTGAACTAGGAAGAAATGGAAAATATAAACAGACCAATCACAAGCACTGAAATTGAAACTGTGATTAAAAATCTTCCAACAAACAAAAGCCCAGGACCAGATGGCTTCACACATGAATTCTATCATTTAGAGAAGAGCTAATACCTATCCTTCTCAAACTCTTCCAAACTATAGAAGAGGGAGGAAAACTCCCAAACTTATTCTATGAGGCCACCATCACCCTGATACCAAAACTAGACAAAGATGTCACAAAGAAAGAAAACTACAGGCCAATATCACTGATGAACATAGATGCAAAAATCCTCAAGAAAATACTATCAAACAGAATCCAAGAGCACATTAAAAGGATCATACATCATGATCAAGTGGGGTTTACCCCAGGCATGCAATGATTCTTCAATATATGCAAATCAATCAATGTGATACACCATATTAATAAATTGAAGGATAAAAACCATATGATAAACTCAATAGATGCAGAAAAAGCTTTGACGAAATTCAACACCTATTTATGACAAAAATTCTCCAGAAAGTAGGCATTGAGGGAATCTACCTCAACATAATAAAGCCCATATATGAGAAACTGAAAGCCAACATCGTTCTAAATGATGAAAAACTGAAACCATTTCCTCTAAGATCAGGAACAAGACAAGGTTGTCCACTCTCACCACTTATTCAACATAGTTTTGGAAGTTTTGGCCACAGCAATCAGAGAAGAAAAAGAAATAAAAGGAGTCCAAATCAGAAAAGAAGAAGTAAAACTGTCCTTGTTTGCACATGACATGATACTATACATAGAGAATCCTAAAGATGCTACCAGAAAACTACTAGAGCTAATTAATGAATTTGGTAAAGTAGCAGGATACAAAATTAATGTACAGAAATCTCTTGCATTCCTATACACTAATGATGAAAAATTTGAAGGAGAAATTAAGGAAACACTCCCATTTACCACTGCAACAAAAAGAATAAAATACATAGGAATAAACCTACCTAAGGAGACAAAAGACCCGTATGCAGAAAACTATAAGACACTGATGAAAGAAATTAAAGATGATACAAAAAGATGGCAAGATATACTATGTTCTTGGATTAGAAGAATCAACATTGTGAAAATGACTATACTACTGAAAGCAATCTACAGATTCAATGAAATCCCTATCAAACTACCAATGGAATTTTACACAGAACTAGAACAAAAAATTTCACAATTTGTATGGAAACACAAAAGACCCCGAATAGCCAAAACAATCTTGAGAAAGAAAAACAGAGCTGGAGGAATCAGGCTCCCTGACTTCAGACTATACTACAAAGCTACAGTAATCAAGACAGTATGGCAGTGGCACAAAAATAGAAATATAGATCAATGGAACAGGATAGAAAGCCCAGAGATAAAGCCCCGCACATACTGTCACCTTATCTTTGATAAGGGAGGCAAGAGTATACAATGGAGAAAAGACATCCTCTTCAGTAAGTGGTGCTGGGAAAACTGGACAGCTACATGTAAAAGAATGAAATTAGAACACTTCCTAACACCATACACAAAAATAAACTCAAAATGGATTAAAGACCTAAATGTAAGGACAGACACTATAAAACTCTTAGAGGAAAACATAGGCAAAACACTGTATGACATAAATCACAGCAAGATCCTTTTTGACCCACCTCCTAAAGAAATGGAAATAAAACCAAAAATAAACAAATGGGACCTAATGAAACTTCAAAGCTTTTGCACAGCAAAGGAAACAATAAACAAGACAAAAAGACAACCCTCAGAATGGGAGAAAATATTTGCAAATGTAACAACTGACAAAGGATTAATCTCCAAAATTTACAAGCTGCTCATGCAGCTCAATATCAAAAAAAAAACCCAATCCAAAAATGGGCAGAAGACCTAAATAGACAGTTCTCCAAAAAGATATACAGATTGCCAACAAACAAATGAAAAGATCCTCAACATCACTCATCATTAGAGAAATGCAAATCAAAACTACAATGAGGTATCACCTACACCAGTCAGAATGGCCATCATCAAAAAATCTACAAACAATAAATGCTGGAGAGGTTGTGGAGAAAAGGGAACCCTCTTGCACTGTTGGTTGGAACGTTATTTGGTACAGCCACTATGGAGAACAGTATGTAGGTTCCTTAAAAAACTGAAAATAGATCAACCATATGACCCAGCAATCCTACTACTGGGCATATACACTGAGAAAACCATAATTCAAAAAGAGTCATGTACCACAATGTTCATTCAGCACTATTTACAATAGCCAGGACACGGAAGCAACCTAAGTGTGTCCATCAATAGATGAATGGATAAAGAAGATGTGGCATATATATACAATGGAATATTACTCAGCCATAAAAAGAAATGAAATTGAGTTATTTGTAGTGAGGTGGATGGACCTAGAGTCTGTCATACATAGTGAAGTAAGTCAGAAAGGGAAAAACAAATACCGTATGCTAACATGTATATATGGAATCTAAAAAAAAAATGGTTCTGATAAACTTAGGTGCAGGACAGGAATAAAGATGCAGACATAGAGAATGGAATTGAGGACACGGGGAGTGGGAAGGGCAAGCTTGGACGAAGTGAGAGAGTGGCATGGACATATATACACGACCAAATGTAAAATAGCTAGCTAGTGGGAAGCAGCTGCATGGCACAGGGAGATCAGCTCAGTGCTTTGCGACCACCTAGATGGGTGGGATAAGGAGGGTGGAGGGAGATGTAAGAGGGAGGGGATATGCGGATATATGTATGCATATAGCAGGTTCAGTTTGTTATACAGCAGAAACTAACACAACACTGTAAGGCAATTATACTCCAATAAAGATGTTTAAAAAACAACAACAGGGGCTTCCCTGGTGGCGCAGTGGTTGAGAGTCCGCCTGCCGATGCAGGGGACGCGGGTTCGTGCCCCAGTCCGGGAAGATTCCACATGCCGCTGAGCGGCTGGGCCCGTGAGCCATGGCCGCAGAGCCTGCGCGTCCTCAGCCTGTGCTCTGCAGCGGGAGGGGCCACAACAGTGAGAGGCCCGCGTACCGCAAACAAAATAAAACAAAACAAAAACCAGATCCCTCAAAACTTCTTCCAATAATTAATCAATATCCTATAAGTAAAGAAGCACTTCAAGGCATAAAACCTGTAATAGAAAATTACAAGGCTCAAAGCCTCATTATCCGTTGTCCCTATAACATAGCTATTTTACTGGTAAGAAAACTTAAGGGCTGAGGGTGGAGGTTTGTCCAGGACCTCTGAAATAGGGTGGGACCTGGGACCTGGGACCCTTTGCTGCAGTACTTACATACACCTGGGCAAAGGTCTCCTAGTCTCCTTGAGCAACAAAATACAAAGAAACTTTAAGGGACTAAAAATAACTGCTTACATGTGCAGTTGGTACAAATTATGAACAACAAGATACAAAAAGACCAAAAACCCAACTGCCACTTCTGAGGTGTCAGGATCAAAAGCAGGTCCTCTGCATGATCCCTGCACACAGCACCACCAAGTGGGGGGGCAGACCACCTAAGCCACCCCTCCAGTCCGACCCATGTATCTCCCGCTAGGCTCACCCCATTTAAGGGACCAGCTCGCCCCTTCCCCCCCCTCCCCGGCTTAGGGAGCGAGCAAGGAACGCTGTTACTTGTTTTTGCTCCCTCCTGCTGCAGCATGAGTCCCAATAAAGCTTATCTGAACTTCTCATCTGGCCTTTTATCAATTTCTATGGATTAAGGAGGCCAAGAACCCTGGTCAGTAACACCTCTGAGCAATACACAACATTGTTATCTCTGGGTACCCTGTTGTTCCTAATCCTGGTACATTACTAACATCCATTCCAACTGGAAGTCAGTTCTTTACTGAAATTGATTTATGCAGTACATTCTTTAGTATTCTAGATGATGAAGCTGGCCAATACCCCTTTTTTTTTTTTTAAAGCCAGCCACTTTTATTATCATTCTTGTATTTTATAGGACAAAAAAAAAAAAAATAAAAAAAGAGGAATGTAGGTTTGTCCTGGTTGCTCTATTTACACCCGGGGCAGGCTCTCCGCGACATCAGGCACAGCAGCTTGTCCGAGGCCCCTTTGCAGATGCAGCCCTGGGCACACTTGGCGCAGCCCGGAGGGCAGCAGGAGCAGCAGCTCTTCTTGCAGTAGGTGCATTTGCACTGTTTGCATTTGCAGGAGCCGGCACACGTGCAGGATCCACCCGCGGTGCTGGAGCAGTTGGGATCCATAGCGAGAGGAAGCGGAGGCTGGGGTCCGCAGACTGCGGCACGAAGTATGGCAAGGACATCGAGGGGGCGTGGCCAATACCCTTTTGCCTTCACTTAGGAAGAAAATAATTCACCTGGGCAGTAGTACCTCAGGATTTTGCTGAATCCTTTTTATTTCTCACAAATCCTGAAGGCTGATCTGAGTGATATAAAATTCCCTAGAGTTTCTACTTTGTTGCAGTATGTAGATGACTTGCTTCTTTGCTTTCCTTCTCAAGCCTCCTCACAGGAAGACAGCATTCACTTGTTACAGCTTTTAGCCTTAAGGGGACATAAGGTCACCAAAAAAACATTGCAGTTTGCCAAACCCAGGTTCCACTTTTAGGGAAGCTTAGAACAGGAGCTACACCCAGATCCAGATAGACTTCATGCTGTCCTAAGTTTCCCCAAACCCAAAACTAAGCACCAACTTCGAGGTTTTCTCAGGCTAGTTGGTGATCGCCAAAACTGGATTCCAAATTTCTCTCTTACGGCCAAACCTCTCAACAATAACAACCCGAACTCAATTTTATGGGAAGAACCGGATGACATAGCTTTCAAGGCCTTAAAAGAGAGTTTGATGAACCCACCTGCTCTTGGGCATCCCAATTATCAGATTCCCCTTTTCCTTTTGTATATGAAAAGGAAGGTAATGCCCTTGCGGTACTGACCCAAAAACACAGGGACCACCATCAACCCATTGTATATTATAGTCAGCAACTGGACCCTGTGGCACAGGGATACCCGTCTTGCTTTAGAGCCATTACAGCTACTGCTCTTTTGGTGAAGGCTACTGAGAAAATTATAGTATACCCTTTAACCATTTTTGTACCTCATGCAGCAGAATCCCTTCGGAATTCTCATTATGCCCAACACTTCTCATCAAGCCACCTCACCTCTTATGAAGTATTTTTGTTACCTGTCCCTCACATAATTCTTTTACATTGTAATAACCTTAACCTGGCTACTTTTCATCCCTCCATCACTGATTAATTCCCTTATGACTGTTTAACGCTGATGGACCACCTCCTGACTCCTTGAAATGACCTACAGAAAATCCTTGGGTAAAGGTGACTTTTCATGGTTCATTGGTTGTTCTTATTTAAAAGGTGACAATGGCAAATACTCTGCTGAGGATGTTATTACAACTTATTTTAATGTTGTTGAGTCAGCATCTCTACCTATGGCTACTTCAACCCAACAGGATGAATTGTACTCTTACATGGGCTTGTACTTTAGCCTAGGACAAAACTGCCAATATTTATACTGATATGCTTTCAGAGTAGCTCATGATTTTGAAATAATGTGGAAGAAATGTGTCTTCCTTACTTCCAGAGGAAATGAAATTTAAACTGGCCCCTATGTTCAGGAATTATTAAATGTAATACTGCTACCTGCCACTTAGATTCCAGGGCATTCTAAACTTGACTCTCTGGAAGCCAGGGGAAATCACCTTGCTGACATTTCTGCAAGGAATGCTGCCCTTAAAGGGACCAACAGTAGCCAAACCTCTGTCACGGTCCAAAGGGATATTTTCCCAAATGATAGTTTAGAAAAACTGGCTAGAGAAGCCCAACAACTGCCCTCAGGAAAGGAAAAACAACAATTGGAAATTGTTGGAAATTCAACAATTTTTGTTTTGATAAAAGAGAAACCTCTGGTTTGAACCAAATAACAACCCAGTCCCACCTAAGACTCTAAAATTCTCACTCCTCACCACTGTGCATGCATTCAACCACTGGCCTACTGACAAAATGACAGCCTTCATGAACCAATACTGGTGGGGAAACATAAATGAGGCTACAAAAGGTGCCTGCCTCACTTGTCCCACCTAAAATACAACCCAGAGAAACTGTTCATACTGCTCCCGGACATTTTAAATTGCCTAATGGACCATTCAAGTTCTGGCAAATGGATTTCATACAACTTCCTCTGTTTCATGGATGTAAATATGTTTTAGTGTTGGTCTGTATGTTTTCACACTGAACTGAAGCCTTCCCTTGCAGACAGGCTACCGCCTCCTCTGTGGCTAAAGTCCTTTTGTAAAAGATTATCCCTATCTGGGGAACTTCTCTCAAACTTCATAGGGATAAAGAAACCCATTTTACTGGCTAGGTGCTTCAGCACATCTGTACTCTTTGGCTTGTCTTATAGCACTTTCACTGTGATTACCATCCTCAATCTTCTGGTTTAGTTGAATGCAATAATGGCATTATAGGACTCAACTGGCAAAATTTTTAGAGGCCCTCCAAACACCTTGGCCAACAGCATTCATGTTGGTCGTTCTAAATCTCAGATCCACCCTTTCGGAACTCAAACTCTCACCCTTTGAGGTGGTCACAGGACACCCAATGCACTAGGCTCCTGCTTCTTTTGACCCACAACTGATAAAAGGAGAGGTGCTCCAACATTGCAAAGCCCTAATTGCTTCTATTAAAAATAACCAAAAACAAAAAAAAAACATGTTGGGCTTCCCTGGTGGTGCAGTGGTTGAGGATCTGCCTGCCGATGCAGGGGACATGGGTTCATGCCCCAGTCTGGGAAGATCCCACATGCTGCAGAGTGGCTGGCCCCGTGAGCCATGGCCACTGAGCCTGCGCGTCCAGATCCTGTGCTCCACAACGGGAGAGGCCACAACAGTGAGAGGCCTGTGTACCACAAAAAAAAACCCCAAAAACAAAAAACAACCATGTTTTGGGTAGAGCAATCTTTTCTCAGTGTGCTCTCAAGAGACAAAGACTTTAAGCATCACACATTGCAACCTGGAGATTTTGTCTATTGAAATAGACACCTCCAGAATAAATGCTCTTCACTCTTGCTGAAAAGGCCCCATGAAGTACTGTTAACCAACCCTTGTGCCACAAAACTCCAAGGAAGACTCTCTTTGGATTCTCATGACACACCCAAAGAAAGCACCAAACCCTGACTGAACCTGCACATCACCTGGTGACCTGAAAGTAAAGATTTCCCAGAATTGGAGCAGATGACATCTGACGACACAGCTTTTGCAAGATAGCTGGACCAGGTCTGTTGGAAGTTTGTCACCAAATGTTTGATGATGACATAACACCATCATGTGATCTCCAGTGTCCTTGGTCTTGATAACGTATGGGCTTTAGATAAAAAGTGCCTGAGAGTTCTCCCTCCCACCCTTCCTTGTTACTTGAGTGTGACATCAGTAGGTTTCCAATCTGTGTACTTTCCTTCTGATGTGAGAAACCACACCCAGGAAAGGTCTTTCCTGACTTGGAGGGACAAAAAAGCTGCTGAAACTAGAAAACCTGATTCCTGATCAGTGATACTTTCAGAGAAAGGTCTTGAACAAAAGGGAAAAATATGAAAATTGATATATAGAAACCTCAATTAAATAGAGTTGAGAGACAAGAGTGGTGGCTCTGGTGCCCTGCAAAGATAGCTGAGCCCAACAAGAAGAAAGACTCTCCTTTCCCAGCAAGGACTCAGTCCATGAAAAGCTATGGACTCTGTTTACTACAGCCCTCCTGAATTCCTCTTCCTCTCTGTAAAAGTGTTCTCCTTCCCCCAGTGTGCTGGGACTTGCATGTAGCTCACCATGGTTGTAGACCCCAAAGCTGCAATTCTCTGCTGATCCAGAATAAACTCATCTTGGTTGGAGAAATATCTGGCAATCTAGTTATTTCAGGTCAACAGAATACACTGCTTTTGTAATAAAGAAACAATAGAAAGCCTGCCAGATTTGACAATATTTTAAGATAATTCTGTTTTAAATAGGAGATTATATATTATATATATATATAATTGGTAATCTAACTTTTCAATTAACAATATATTGTAGATAGGCTCCTAGGTCAACAAACACATTACTATACTATCACTTACAAATATTTACCTAAACAACCCAACCAGCGTCACATTTCAACTGTACAATAACCACAATAACTGAAAATGAATTAAATAAAATACCAAATACACAGGGAATAAAAGGAAAATATTTTAAATAGGTTAAAATGTTTATATGTCCAAAAACAATGTAAAAATTCCTGAAAATTAGCAATAAATTTTAAAAATCAGTGATGAAAACTAATTATTCATAGTAATTTCTTTATTTTGATTATATTATCACCACAACCAATTTACTTTTGATCAATTCTTTCCAAATTGCCTGAAGCCCAACTGTGTATGGAACTCCAGGATTTGTAGTGAGGGTGATCATGGGGAAGGAGAATGGGAAGAGAAGAAAGATTGGAAAATATTTTGGGGGCATTTAGAATTTTAATTTGCTCCATCAGTCCTGAAGTAAAAATATATATTTGAGTCAAAAATGCTACACTGAAATTGCACTTTAAAAAAGAAATTGGGATTCCTCCTTATCAGATTAATTCATGCAACTTTCCTAAGACATGGAAGGTTTGGAATGAGAAGATTCTTTTGTGGAATATCTATAAGTCTGATTTAAATTGTTAGAACTATGAATAAATAGGAAATAAATTTAGAAAAAAAGACTTAAAGAATTTTTCACTATGTGAAAAATTATTAAATGGTAAGTAGTGACCAGCTGCTTTGCATGGCCACTAAAATCCAAAACAAATGTCAAGTCATAAGAGAAGGACTTCATTTGACATAGGAACACTTTTGGTTTTTTGTCTTTCTTGGTAAAGAAATTTTTATAGGCACAAAATGAAAAGAATTTATAAATCACTTTTCTAAAAGATGTTTTCCCCTTAACCTGTCATGAAGATGGTGAAAAATAAACCAAATAAGCATTTATTAGGTCTTGGCTTCAAGATAGGAAAACAAATTAAATGGTCTTTTTCAGGTTCCTCTAATCCTAATGCTTTATGGATGCTATTAAGAGGCCTATAATGGAAACCAATTAAATATAAATACAGTGAGGAGTGTGGGCAATTAAACAAATGGATCATGGGAGGTGTGATGATCAAGGTGGCAGGTTAGGAGCATGCTGGGCTCACCTTCACTCATGAACACATCCAAACGACAACTCTTGCTGAAATCAACCTGGGGAAGAGCAGAACAGCTCTTCTGCAACCAAGGCTGTAAAGAAAGATCCACACGGAGTCCGGTAGGAAGGGAGAAGCGATGTGGTCGGGACCTTCACCCTTAGCAGGGACACAGGAGAGGAGGGGACATCACAGCCTCAGGGATCCTCCCTGGGGAGTGAGGGATTCCGGCCCCACATTGGACAGCCCAGCCCTGGGATACAACACTGGAAGACAAGCCCCTTAGCTGGTTTGAAACCCAGTGGGGCTTACCAAAGGGCTGTAAGAAACTGGGCCTCTGCTCTTGAAGAGCACACAGACTTGCTTGCTCCCAGTCAAAGTGTGGAGGCAGCACATTGAAAACTGCCAGGGGCTCTGACCAGCTAGCCAGGACTGCTGCATCACACCCCCCGCCCACCCCTCACCTGGCTCCTGCTCTAGCCCCTCTTGCTCCAGCACTGCTCTCCACTAAGGCAGAGGGTGCCACTAGCTACGAGAGTTTGCACACTTGGAGGGAACAGAGCTGGCTTGGATCCAAGCCCTGCCTCTGACCAGGGTGTAGGCAGCCATTGCCAGCACATGTGTCCCTGTGCACTCTTGGGAGGGAGCAAACTCAGCTCAGTAGTGTGATATCAACCCCTCCAGCCACAACCCAGCCTCTAGCCAAGCAAGCACATCAGGGATAAAGTGAAGTCAGAAAAGAAGTACAGTCTCAAGCCCTCAGGCCCTGAATCTATATCCCAAACCAAGGCTGAGACTGCCATCACACCTGGAAGAAACCCAACTTCCCCAGGGCTTCTGTTCCAGCCCCTGTGGCTCTGACCGCACCCTTGACAGGGTGGTGATGGCCACTGAGCAGAGGAGAAGCCCCAGCTTGCACCTGGCTCTGGCTCTAGCCCCTCCAACTCTGCCCCTACCTCCCACCAAGGTGGTAGCTGCTAGCGCACACTGGGAGAAGACATGGCCTATGCTAATGTCAGACCCAGCTCTCCCACCAAAGCCACTGGGCACACACAGACTTCATAGGGACAGTCCCACACAAGGACACACTTTCAAGATCAGAGTAGGTAACTGTTTCACCTAATTTTACAGAGACAGAGGAAGTCAAACAAAATGAGAAGACAGAGAAGAATACATTTCAAAAGAAATAACAAGAAAAAACCCTGAAAAGAAAATCTTAATGAAACAGAGGTAAATAATTTACCTGATAAAGAGTTCAAAGCAATAGTAATGAAAATGCTAACTGAACTTGGGGAAAAAAAGAATACAAGAACACAGTGAGAATTTTAATAAAGAACTAGAAAATATTAAAAAAAAGAACTGAAGAATACAGTAACTGGTATGAAAAGTACAGTAGAGGGAATTAACAGCAGATGAGGTGATACAGAAGAGCATATTAGTGATCTGGGAGATAGAATAATGGAAATTACCCAATCAGAACACCAAAAAAAAAAAAAACAAGTTTTAAAAAATGAGGCTAGTTTAAGGGACCTCTAGGTCAACATCATGCATACTAACATTCATATAATATGGGTCCCAGAAGGAGAAGAGAGAGAGAAAGGGGTACAAAATGTATTTGATGAAATCATGGCTCAAAAATTTCCTGACACCAAAGAAGGAAACAGATATTCAGGTATAGGAAGCACAGAGGGTCCCAAGCAAGATGAACACAATGAGACTCCCACCAAGACCTATCATAATTAAAATGGCAAAAGTTAAAGAGAGGATTCTAAAAGCAGCAAGAGAAAAACAAAGAGTCAAAACAGTTACAGGGAACTCCCATAAGGCTTTCAGCTGATCTTTCTGCATAAACATTGCAGGCCAGAAGGGAGTGGTATGATATATTCAAAGTACTGAAAGGGAAAAAAAAACCTACCACTTAGGATACTCTACCCAGCAAGGCTGTCATTCACAATTGAAGAAGATAAAGGGCTTATCAGACAAATAAAAACTAAAGGAGTTCATCATTACCAAACCAACCTTTCAAGAAGTGTTAAAGGGTCTTCTTTCAGTGAAAAAGAAAAGGCTACTACAAGAAGGAAGAAATTATAGGAAGGGGGAAATCCTTCTGGTAAAGGCTGTGGGTCAACCATTAAATAAGATTAATAGGTTAAAAGATTAAAACACAAAAATTGTAAAATCAACTATAACTACAATAAATACTTAGGGATAGCCACGATGATTTAAAATATGACACCTGGGGCTTCCCTAGTAGCGTGGTGGTTGAGAGTCCACCTGCTGATGCAGGGGACACGGGTTCATGCCCCGGTCCAGGAAGATCCCACGTGCCGTGGAGCGGCTGGGCCCGTGAGCCATGGCCGCTGAGCCTGCGCGTCTGGAGCCTGTGCTCCGCAACGGGAGAGGCCACAACAGTGAGAGGCCTGCGTACTGCAAACAAAACAAAACGTGACACCAAAAACACAAAGCTTGGGAAAGGGAGTAAAAAATGTAGAGCTTTTAGAGAATGTATTTGAATTTAAATGACTATCAATTTAAAACAAGTAGATACAGGTCAACATATATGACCTGCATAGTAACCACAAATCAAACCTATAATAGATATACAAACACTAGAGAGGAATACAAACTTAACACTAATGAGGGTCATCAAAGCATAAGGTAAGAGACTAAAAGAAAATGAAAAGAACAGAGAAGAACTACAAAAACCCCCCCAGAAAACAAATAACAAAAGGGCAATAAGTACATACCTATCAATAATCACTTGGACTAAATGCCCCAAACCAGATACATAGAGTGGCTGATTGGATAGAAAAAAAAAAGACCCATCTATATGCTGCCTACAAGAGACTCACTTCATAGCTAAAGACACACACAGACTGAAAGTGAGGGGATGGAAAAAGATATTCCATGTGAAACAAAAGGAAAACTGCGGTAGCAATACTCATATCTGACAATATAGACTTCAAAACAAAGTCTATAATAAAAAACAAAGAAGCACATTATATAACGATAAAGGATCAATACAAGAAGAGATAGAACATTCGTAAACATATACGCATCTAGTACGGAGCACCTAAATAACTAAAGCAAGTATTAATGGATATAAAGGGATAAACTGACAGTAATACAATAATATTACGGGACTTTAACACCCCACTTACATCAATGGACAGATTTTCTGAACAGAAAATCAATAAGGAAACACTGGCCTTAAATAACACATTAGACCAGTTGGATTTAATAGACATTACAGGACATTGCATCCAAAAAAGGCAAAATACACATTCTTTTCAAGTGCACATAAAATTTTCTCCAGGATAGGTCACATTCTAGGCTACAAAACAAGTCTCAAGAAATTTAAGAGGATACAAATTATATCAAGCATCTTTTCCAACCACAATGGCATGAAACTAGAAATCAATTACAAGAAAAAAAGGGGGAAAACAAACATGGGGAGACTAAACAACATGCCAGGAAAAAAACTAATGGATCAATGAAGAATTCAAAGACAAAATCAGAAAATACCTTGAAACAAATGAAAATAAAAGCACAACTTTCCAAAATCTATGGGAAAAAGCAAAAGAAGTTTTCAGAGGGAAGTTTATAATGATACAGGCCTACCTCAAGAAACAAGAAAAATCTCTCAAATAAACATCTTAACCTTAGAAAAAGAAGAACAAACTAAGCCCAAAGTCAGCAGAGGAAGGAGATTATAAAAAGATCAGAGAGGGAATAAATAAAATTGAGAAAAACAAAAAAAATAGAATAAATCTATGAAACCAAGGGCTAGTTTTTTTTTAACAGGAAAACAAAATTGGTAAGCCTTTAGCAATGCTTATTAAGAACAAAATTGCAAGGACCCAAATAAGCAGAATAAGAAATGAAAGAGGAGAAATAACCAATACCATAGCGATACAAAAAAATCATAAGAGAATACTACAAACAGTTATATGCCAACAAATTGGACAATCTAGAAGAAATGGACAAATTTCTAGAAAAATACACATGCCAAGACTGAATCAGGAAGAAACAGACAATCTGAACAAGACCAATCACTAGTAGTGAAACTAAATTTGGAACAACAACAAAATGCCCAGCAAACGGAAGTCCAAGACCAAACAGCTCAGGGAAATTCTACCAAGCATATAAAGAAGAGTTAATACGTATCCTTCTCAAAGTATCCAAAAAAACTTAAGAGGAGGAAATACTCCCAAATTCATTCTACAAGGCTACGATTATCCTGATACCAAAACAAGACAGACACTACAGAAAAAAGAAAATTACAACCCAATATCTCTGATTAATAAAGGTGCAATAATCCTCAACAAAATGTTAGCAAACCAAATTCAACAATATATAAAAAGGATAATTCACTGTGAGCCAGTGGGATTTATAGCAGGGATGCTATGACAGTTCAATATCCACAAATCAATCAATGTGATACACCACAATAACAAAAAGAAGGGTAAAAATCACATGCTCATCTCAATAGATGCAGAAAAGCATTGGACAAAATTCAACACCCATTCATGATAAAAACTCAAAAAAGTTGATATAGAGGGAACATACCACAACAAAATAAAAGCCATTTGTTACAAACCCACAGCTAACATCATGCACAATGGTGAAAAACTAAAACAAGACAAGTATGCCCACTCTCACCATTTCTATTTCAAGACAAATATGCCCTCTCACCATTTCTATTTAACATAATATTGGATATCCTAGCTACAGCAATTAGACAAGAAAAAGAAATAAAAGGAATCCAAATTGGAAGGGAAGAAGTAAAACTGTCACTATTTTCAGATGACATGTATAGAAAACCCTGAAGTCTCCACCAGAAAACTATAAGAGCTAATAAATGAATTCACTGAAGTTGCAAGATACAAGATTAATATACAGAAATCTGTTGCTTTTCTAAATACTAATAATGAACTATCATAAAGAGAAAGCAAGCAAATAATGTCACTTAAAATTGCATCAAAAAGAATAAAATACCTACAAATAAACTTAACTAAGGAGGTGAAAGACCCATACTCTGAAAACTATAAGACATTGATTAAGGAATTAAATAAATAAATGGAAAGATATCACATGTTCATGGATTGGAAGGATTAAAAAATTTTAAATGTTCATTCTACTCAAGGCAGTCTACAGATTTAATGCAATAACTATCAAAATACCAATGACATTTTTCACAGAACTAGAACAAATAATGCTAAAATTTGTATGGAACCACAAAAGACCCCAAAGAGCCAAAGAAATCTTGAAAAAAAAAGAACAAAGCTGGAGGTATCACACTTGCTGACCTCAGACTATACTACAAAGCTACAGTTATCAAAACACTATGGGGCTTCCCTGATGGCACAGTGGTTGAGAGTCCGTCTGCTGATGCAGAGGACATGGGTTCGTGTCCCGGTCCGGGAGGATCTCACATGACGCGGAGCAGCTGGGCCCGTGAGCCATGGCTGCTGAGCCTGCACGTCCAGAGCCTGTGCTCCACAACGGGAGAGGCCACAACAGTGAGAGGCCCGTGTACTGCAAAAACAAAAACAAAACCAAAAAAACCACTGTGATACTGGCACAAAACAGATACATAGACCAATGGAACAGAATAGAGAGCCCAGAAATGAAACAATGCACATATGGCCAATTAACCAATGAAAAAGGAGACAAGAATATACAATGGGGAAAAGACAGGCTCTTCAACAAGTGGTGTTGGGAAAACAGTTACATGTGAAAGAATAAAATTAGAACATTTTCTCACACTATATACAAAACTAAACTGAAAATGGATTAAAGATCTAAATGTAAGACCAGAAACCATAAAACTCCTAGAAGAAAACATAGCCAGTGCCCTCTTTGACATAAGTCTTAGCAGTATCTTTCTGGATCTGTCACCTCAGGCAAGGGAACAATAGCAAAAATAAACAAATGGACCTAATTAAACTTAAAAGCTTTAGCACAGTGAAGAAAATAATCAACAAATTGAAAAGTTAACCTACTGAATGGGAGAATACGTTTGTAAATGATGCATGTGATAAGGGCTTAATATCCAAAATATATAAAGAGCTAATATAACTCAATATCAACAAAACACACAACTTGATCAAAAAATGGGCAGAATCTAGATAGACATTTCTCCAAAGAAGACATATGGATAGCCAAAAGGCACATGAAAAAATGCTCAATATTGCTAATTATTAGAGAAATGCAAATCAAAACTACCATGAGATATCACTTCACACCAGTCGGAATGGCCATGATGAAAGAGTCTACAAATAATAAATGCTGGAGAGGGTGTGGAGAAAAGAGAACCCTCCTACACTGTTGATGGGAATGTAAATTGGTGCAGTCACTATGGAGAACAGTATGGAGGTTCCTTAAAAAACTAAACATAGAGCTACCATATGATTCTGCAATCCTACTTCTGGGCATATATCCAAGAGAAAACCATAATTCAAAAAGATACATGCACCTCAATATTCATTGCAGTACTATTTACAATAGCCAAGACATGGAAGCAACCAAAGTGCCCATCAACAGAGGAATGGATAAAGATGTGATATATAAATATATATAGATATATATAAAGATATAGATATAATGGAATATTAGCCATAAAAAGAATGAAATAATGCCATTTGCAGCAACATGGATGGACATAGAGATTATCATACTAATGAAGTCAGACAGAGAAAAACAAGTATCATATGATAGCACTCATATGTAGAATCTAAAAAAATGATACAAATGAATTTATTTACAAAAAAGAAACAGACTCACAGACATAGAAAACAAACTTATGGTTACCAAAGGGGAAAGCAGGGAAGCGATAAATTAGGAATTTGGGAGTAACATATACACACTAAAATAGGTAAAAAATAAGGACCTATTGTATAACACAGGGAACTATACTCAATATTTTTTAATAACCTATATGGGAAAAAATCTGAAAAAGAATATATGTATATATAACTGAATCACTTTGCTGTACACCTGAAACTAACAACAACATTGTAAATCAACTATATTTTGATAAAAAATAAATTTTAAATAGATGTATTTAGAGTTCAATTTGTGCAATTAAATCCTGAGTTCACTCAAAATTCCCTCCAAAGCAGATACTGTAATAAAACAATTCGGTTGGGGAGGGGCAGTTATTGAGTGCAGGGAAGGGTGCTATTATTCAGGTAAATCATACCCCACCAGACAGAGAAGCCATAAACAGAAGCAATTACAAGCAAAAGTATTCTCACATCCCACCCATCAAGGCATGATTATGGAAAGCTCTGTTCCTCTCATTCCCTGCCTTTGCATGCTTAGCACTTTTTTCCCTTTCACACTCCTCAGCTGCTTGGGCCTGGCAGGTAGAAAAATCCTAGTCCCTACTAGTACCAAGGCAGCCTCACAGGGAGCAAATATAGAGATGGAGAGGGAGAAGGAGCTATACGTATACACAGCATAAGTAATTCTTCTCTACTGTGACTATTAAGAAATTAATCTGATTATTAGGCACAATACAATCTATATATTCAAATGAGCACTATCCTTTCACATTTCAGACTAACAGCAAACAATCACTATTGTCTAGTGAGTGCTTACCATATGCCAGCCAGGCACTGCTACAAGCACTCAACATGCATCCACTTTTAATCTCACAATAATCCTAGAAGGTGGGCACTATTAATATCCCCAGATTGCAGATGAGGAAACTGAGGCACAGAGAAGTCCAATAACTTTTAACCCTCAACAGCAGACCCAGGACTTAAACCCAGTATTATTCCAGAGCCTGTGCTTTTAATAATGACCCTACCAACCTGCCTGTCAATATTACATTCTTTTTCCAATTATGCTCTTATTCTTGAAAATTCCTCTTTAGCAATTTCCCTCAGGGCCAATATATCAGTCACAGAAGAATACTTGTCTCAATAATTTATAACCATTCCACATTTTATTTTTTTTAAATGATAACATCTTACTTGAACTCATTATTCACTGTTCTAGTAACTATGGAAGATATAAAGATACAGCAAATAAATAGGAAAAAAATAAAATAGAACAGACCCTAGCACCAAGTATGTACTAACTGTTTCAAACTAAAAACATTCTCACTCGAGGCTTCATTGAGGCAAAAGTCAGAACAGTTCAAAAATATGTTAGTGCTAGGAAACCATCAATGAAATTAAAAGACAACCTACAGAATGGGAGAAAATATTTGCAAATAATGCAACCAACAAAGGGTTAATAACCAAAATATACAAACAGCTCATACAACTCAATATCAAAACACAAACAACCCAAACAAAAATGGGCAGAAGTCTAAAATAGACAGTTTTCCAATGAAGACATACAGATAGTTAACAGGCCCATGAAAAGACATTCAACACCGCTGATTATTAGAGAAATGAAAATCAAAGCTGCATGAGGTACCACCTCACCCCAATCTGAATGGTCATCATCAAAACGTCTACAATAATAAATGCTGGAGAGGGTATGGATAAAAAGGAGCCCTCCTATACTATTGGTGGGAGTAAATTGGTGCAGCCACTGTGAAGACAGTATGGAGGATCCTTAAAAAACTAAAAATAGAACTATCATATGATCCAGCAATTTCATATCTGGTTATATAGCTGGAAAAAAATGAGAACACTAATTTGAAAAAATACATGTACCCCAATGTTCATAGCAGCATTATTTACAATAGTGAAGACATGGAAACAATCCAAGTGTCCATCAACAGTGATTGGATAAAGAAGCTGTAGTATGTACAAGGGCATGAAACTAGAAACCTACCATGGGAAAAGAAATGAGAAAAAAAAATGATTACATGGAGACTAAACAACATGCTTCTAAAACACCAATGAGTCAACAAGGAAATCAAAAAGGAAATTTAAAAATACCTTGAGACAAATGACAATGAAAACACAACCACACAAAATCTATGGAATGCAGCAAAAGCAGTTCTTAGAGGGAAGTTCATAGCAATATGACTTTCCTTAAAAACAAGAAAAATCTCAAATAAAAAACCTAACCTACCACCTAAAAGAATTAGAAAAGGAACAAGAACAAAAAGTCAGTATTAGGAAGGAAATAATAAAGATCAGGGAGAAAATAAATAAAATAGAGATTAAAAAATAGAGAAGATCAATAAAACCAAGAGCTGGTTCTTTGAAATGGTAAACAAAATTGACAAACCTCTGGCCACATTCACCGAGAAGAAAAGAGAGAGAACCCAAATAAACAAAAAAAGAAGGGAAAAAGGAGAAATCTCAATTGATACCACAGAAATACAAAAAACCCTAAGAGATTGCTATGAACAACTATATGCCAACAAATTTGACAACCTAGAAGAAATGGACAAATTTCTAAAAACATAGCCCACCAAAACAGAATCAAGGAGAAACAGAAAATTTGAACAGACCAATCACTAGAAGTGAAAAAGAATCTGTAATTTTAAAACTCCCTACAAAACAAAACTTCAGGACCAGATGGCTTCACAGGTGAATTCTTCCAAACATACAAAGAAGATCTTACACCAATTCTTCTCAAAATCTTGAGAAAGACTGAAGAGGAGGTAACACTCCCAAACACATTCTATGAATCCACCATCACCCTGATACCAAAACCAAACAAAGACACCACCAAGAAAGAAAATTACAGGCTAATATCTTTGATGAATATAGATGCAAAAATTCTCAATAAGATATTAGCAAACTGAATCCAACAACACATAAAAAAGATCATACACCATGACCAAGTGGGATTCATCCCAAGTTCACAAGGATGGTTCAATATATGCAAATCAATCAGTGTAATACACCACATTAACAAAAGAAAAGCAAAAAACCACATGATTATCTCAATAGATGCAGAAAAAGTATTTGACAAAATTCAACATCCATTCATGACAAAAACACTTACCAAAGTGGGTATACAGGGGACATATCTCAACATAGTAAAAGCTATTTATGACAAACCCACAGCCAATATAATACTTAATGGTGAAAAGCTGAAAGCCTTCCTTCTAAAATCTGGAACAAGACAAGGATGCCCACTCTCACTACTTCTATCCAACATAGTATTGGAAGTCCTGGTCACAGTAATCATACAAGAAAAAGAAATAAAAGGTATCCAAATTGGAAGGGAAGAGGTAAAATTGTCACTATATGCAGATGACAGGATACTATATATAGAAAACCCTAAGGACTCCATACAAAAACTACTAGATCTAATAAATGAATTCAGCAAAGTAGCAGGACACAAGAGTAACATTCAGAAATTGGTTGCATTTCTTTACACTAACAATGAATTAGAAAGGGAATTAAAAAAAAACAAACCACCTTTTAAAATTGCACCAAGATCTACACGTGGAACAACTCCTACAGAACACCTACTGAACGCTGGCAGAAGACCTCAGACCTCCCAAAAGGCAAGAAACCCCCCCACGTACCTGGGTAGGGCAAAAGAAAAAAGAATAAACAGAGACAAAAGGATAGGGACGGGTCCTGCACCAGCGGGAGGGAGCTGTGAAGGAGGAAAAATGTCCACACACTAGGAAGCCCCTTTGTGGGCGGAAACTGCGGGTGGCGGAGTGGGGGAGCTTCGCAGCCGTGGAGGAGAGCACAGCAACAGGTGTGCGGAGGGCAAAGCGGAGAGATTCCCGCACAGAGGATCAGGGCCGACCGGCACTCACCAGCCTGAGAGGCTTGTCTGCTCTCCCGCCAGAGCGGGCGGGGCTTCGGTCGGAGCGCAGGGAGAGGACTGGGGTTGGCGGCGTGAACACAGCCTGCAGGGGGTTAGTGCGCCACGGCTGGCCGGGAGGGAGTCCGGGGAAAAGTCTGGACCTGCCGAAGAGGCAAGAGACTTTTTCTTCCCTCTATTTCCTGGTGCGCGAGGAGACGGGATTAAGAACGCTGCTTGAAGGAGCTCCAGAGACGGGCGCGAGCCGCGGCTAAAAGCGTGGACCCCAGAGACAGACATGAGACGCTAAGGCTGCTGCTGCCGCCACCAGGAAGCCTGTGTGTGAACACAGGTCACTATCCACAACCCCCTTCTGGGGAGCCTGTGCAGCCCGCCACTCCCAGCGTCCCGGGATCCAGGGAGAACGCACGGCGCACCACAGGCTGGTGCAACGTCCCGCTGGCCTCTGCCGCCGCAGGCTCGCGCTGCACTCCGTGACCCTCTCTACCCCCCCCGCCTGAGTGAGCCAGAGCCTCCGAATCAGCGGCTCCTTTAACCCCGTCCTGTCTGAGCGAAGAACAGACGCCCTCCAGTGACCTACACACACAGGCGGGGCCAAATCCAAAGCTGAGCCCCTGGGAGCTGTGAGAACAAAGAAGAGAAAGGGAAATCTCTCCCAGCAGCCGCAGATGCAGCGGATTAAAGCTCCACAATCAACTTGATGTACCCTGCATCTGTGGAATACATGAATAGACAACGAATCATCCCAAATTAAGGAGGTGGGCTTTGAGAGCAAGATTTATTATTCTTTCCCCTTTTCCTTTTTTTTGTGTGTATGTGTATGCTTCTGTGTGAGATTTTGTCTGTATACCTTTGCTTCCACCATTTGTCCGAGGGTTCTATCCGTCTGTCTTTTTTATTCTTAATGATTACTTTTTATTTTAATAACCATATTTTATTTTACTTTATCTTCATTCTTTCTTTCCTTCCTTCCCTCCTTTAGATAACGAATCATCCCAAATTGAGGAGGTGGACTTTGAGAGCAAGATTTATGAGTTTTTCCTCTTTTCCTCTTTTTGTGAGTGTGTATGTGTATGCTTCTGTGTGAGATTTTGTCTGTATACCTTTGCTTCCACCATTTGTTCCAGGGTTCTATCCATCCGTTTTTTTGTTTTTTGAGGTTTTTTTTCCTCTTAATAATTATTTTCTTATTTTAATAACTTTATTATATTTTATCTTACTTTATTTTATTTTACTTTATCTTCTTTCTTTTTTCCTTCCTTCCCTCCTTCCTTCCTTGCTCCCTCCATCCCTCCCTCCCTCCTTTCTTTCTTTCTTTCTACTTCTACTAATTCTTTCTTTCTCCTTTTTCTCCCTTTTCTTGTGAGCCGTGTGGATGAAAGGCTCTTGGTGCTGCAGCCAGGAGTTAGTGCTGTGCCTCTGAGGTGGGAGAGTCAACTTCAGGACACTGGTCCACAAGAGACCTCCCAGCTGCACATAATATCAAACGGCGAAAATCTCCCAGAGATCTCCATCTCAATGCCAGCACCCAGCTTCACTCAACGACCAGCAAGCTACAGTGCTGGACATCCTATGCCAAACAACTAGCAAGACAGGAACACAACCCCACCCATTAGCAGAGAGGCTGCCCAAAATCATAATAAGTCGACAGACACCCCAAAACACACCACCAGACGTGGACCTGCCCACCAGAAAGACAAGATCCAGCCTCATCCACCAGAACACAGGCACTAGTCCCCTCCACCAGGAAGCCTACACAACCCACCGAACCAACCTTAGCCACTGGGGACAAACACCAAAAACAACAGGAACTACGAACCTGCAGCCTGCAAAAAGGAGACCCCAAACACAGTAAGATAAGCAAAATGAGAAGACAGAAACACACACAGCAGATGAAGGAGCAAGATAAAAACCCACCAGACCTAACAAATGAAGAGGAAACAGGCAGTCTACCTGAAAAAGAATTCAGAATAATGATAGTAAAGATGATCCAAAATCTTGGAAATAGAATAGAGACAATGCAAGGAACATTTAACAAGGACCTAGAAGAGCTAAAGAGGAAACAAGCAATGATCAACAACACAATAAATGAAATTTAAAATAATCTAGATGGGATTAATAGCAGAATAACTGAGGCAGAAGAAAGGATAAGTGACCTGGAAGATAAAATAGTGGAAATAACTACTGTAGAGCACAGTAAAGAAAAAAGAATTAAAAGAACTGAGGACAGTCTCAGAGACCTCTGGGACAACATCAAATGCACCAACATTCGAATTATAGGGGTCCCAGAAGAAGAAGAGAAAAAGAAAGGGACTGAGAAAATATTTGAAGAGATTATAGTTGAAAACTTCCCTAATACGGGAAAGGAAATAGTTAATCAAGTCCAGGAAGCACAGAGAGTCCCATACAGGATAAATCCAAGGAGAAACACGCCAAGACACATATTAATCAAACTGTCAAAAGTTAAATACAAAGAAAACATATTGAAAGCAGCAAGGGAAAAACAACAAATAACACACAAGGGAATCCCCATAAGGTTAACAGCTGATCTTTCAGCAGAAACTCTGCAAACCAGAACGGACTGGCAGGACATATTTAAAGTGATGAAGGAGAAATAAGAGCAACCAAGATTACTCTACCCAACAAGGATCTCATTCAGATTTGATGGAGAAATTAAAACCTTTACAGACAAGCAAAAGCTGAGAGAGTTCAGCACCACCAAACCAGCTTTACAATAAATGCCAAAGGAACTTCTCTAGTCAAGGAACACAAGAGAAGTAAAAGACCTACTATAACGAACCTAAAACAATTAAGAAAATGGGAATAGGAACATACATATCGACAATGACCTTAAGTGTAAATGGACTAAATGCTCCCACCAAAAGACACAGACTGGCTGAATGGATACAAAAACAAGACACATATATTTGCTGTCTACAAGAGACCCACTACAGACCTAGAGACACATACAGACTTAAAGTAAGGGCATGGAAAAAGATATTCCATGCAAATGGAGACCAAAAGAAAGCTGGAGTAGCAATTCTCATATCAGAAAAAATAGACTTTAAAATAAAGACTATTAGAAGAGACAAAGAAGGACACTACATAATGATCAAGGGATCAATCCAAGAAGAAGATATAACAATTGTAAATATTTATGCACCCAACATAGGAGCACCTCAATACATAAGGCAAATACTAACAGCCATAAAAGGGGAAATCGACAGTAACACATTCATAGTAGGGGACTTTAACACCCCACTTTCACCAGAGGACCAATCATCCAAAATGAAAATAAATAAGGAAAGCCAAGCTTTAAATGATACATTAAACAAGATGGACTTAATTGATATTTATAGGACATTCCATCCAAAAACAACAGAATACACATTTTTCTCAAGTGCTAATGGAACATTCTCCAGGATAGATCATATCTTGGGTCAGAAATCAAGCCTTGGTAAACTTAAGAAAATTGAAATTGTACAAGTATCTTTTCCGACCACAACGCTATGAGACTAGATATCAATTACAGGAAAAGATCTGTACAAAATACAAACACATGGAGGTTAAACAATACAGTACTTAATAACGAAGTGATCACTGAAGAAATCAAAGAGGAAATTAAAAAATACCTAGAAACAAATGACAATAGAGACAGGACGACCCAAAACCTATGGGATGCAGCAAAAGCAGTTCTAAGAGGGAAGTTTATAGCAATACAATCCTAACTTAAGAAACAGGAAACATCTCGACTAAACAACCTAACCTTGCACCTAAAGCTATTAGAGAAAGAAGAACAAAAAAACCCCAAAGTTAGCAGAAGGAAAGAAATCATAAAAATCAGATCAGAAATAAATGAAAAAGAGATGAAGGAAGTGATAGCAAAGATCAATAAAACTAAAAGCTGGTTCTTTGAGAAGATAAACAAAATTGATAAACCATTAGCCAGACTCATCAAGAAAAAAAGGGAGAAGACTGAAATCAATAGAATTAGAAATGAAAAGGAGAAGTAACAACTGACAAAAGATCATGAGAGATAACTACAAGCAACTCTCTGCCAATAAAATGGACAACGTGGAAGAAATGGACAAATTCTTAGAAAGGCACAGCCTGCCAAGACTGAATCAGAAAGAGATAGAAAATATGAACAGACCAATCACAAGCACTGAAATTGAAACTGTGATTAAAAATCTTCCAACAAACAAAAGCCCAGGACCAGATGGTTTCACAGGCGAATTCTATCAAACAATTAGAGAAGAGCTAACACCTATCCTTCTCAAACTCTTCCAAAATATAGCAGAGGGAGGAACACTCCCAAACTCATTCTACGAGGCCACCATCACCCTGATACCAAAACCAGACAAGGAAGTCACAAAGAAAGAAAACTACAGGCCAATATCACTGATGAACGTAGATGCAAAAATCCTCAACAAAATACTAGCAAACAGAATCCAACAGCACACTAAACGGATCATACACCATGATCAAGTGGGGTTTATTCCAGGAATGCAAGGATTCTTCAATATATGCAAATCAATCAGCGTGATACACCATATTAACAAATTGAAGGAGAAAAACCATATGATCATCTCAATAGATGCAGAGAAAGCTTTCGACAAAACTCAACACCCATTTATGATCAAAACTCTGCAGAAAGTAGGCACAGAGGGAACTTTCCTCAACATAATAAAGGCCATATATGACAAACCCACAGCCAACGTTGTCCTCAGTGGTGGAAAACTGAAAGCATTTCCACTAAGATCAGGAACAAGACAAGGTTGCCCACTCTCACCACTCTTATTCAACATAGTTTTGGAAGTTTTAGCCACAGCAATTGGAGAATAAAAGGAAATAAAAGGAATCCCAATCGGAAAAGAAGAAGTAAAGCTGTCACTGTTTGCAGATGACATGATACTATACATAGAGAATCCTAAAGATGCTACCAGAAAACTACTAGAGCTAATCAATGAATTTGGTAAAGTAGCAGGATACAAAATTAATGCACAGAAGTCTCTGGTATTCTTCTACACTAAGGATGAAAAATCTGAAAGGGAAATCAAGAAAACACTCCCATTTACCATTGCAATAAAAAGAATAAAATATCTAGGAATAAACCTACCTAAGGAGACAAAAGACCTGTATGCAGAAAATTATAAGACACTGATGAAAGAAATGAAAGATGATACAAATAGATGGAGAGATATACCATGTTCTTGGATTGGAAGAATCAACATTGTGAAAATGACTCTACTACCCACAGCAATCTACAGATTCAATGCAATCCCTATCAAACTACCACTGGCATTTTTCACAGAACTAGAACAAAAAATTTCACAATTTGTATGGAAAACACAAAAGACCCCGAATAGCCAAAGCAATCTTGAGAACGAAAAATGGAGCTGGAGGAATCAGGCTTCCTGACTTCAGACTATACTACAAAGCTCCAGTAATCAAGACAGTATGGTACTGGCACAAAAACAGAAATATAGATCAATGGAACAGGATAGAAAGCCCAGAGATAAACCCACGCACATATGGTCACCTTATCTTTGATAAAGGAGGCAGGAATGTACAGTGGAGAAAGGACAGCCTCTTCAATAAGTGGTGCTGGGAAAACTGGACAGCTACATGTAAAAGTATGAGATTAGATCACTCCCTAACACCATACACAAAAATTAGCTCAAGATGGATTAAAGACCTAAATGTAAGGCCAGAAACTATCAAACTCTTAGAGGAAAACATAGGCAGGACACTCTATGACATAAATCACAGCAAGGTCCTTTTTGACCCACCTCCTAGAGAAATGGAAATAAAAACAAAAATAAACAAATGGGACCTAATGAAACTTAAAAGCTTTTGCACAGCAAAGGAAACCATAAACAAGACCAAAAGACAATCCTCAGAATGGGAGAAAATATTTGCAAATGAAGCAACTGACAAAGGATTAATCTCCAAAATTTATAAGCAGCTCATGCAGCTTAATAACAAAAAAACAAACAACCCAATCTAAAAATGGGCAGAAGACGTAAATGGACATTTCTCCAAAGAAGATATACAGACTGCCAACAAACACATGAAAGAATGCTCAACATCACTAATCATTAGAGAAATGGAAATCAAAACTACAATGAGATATCATCTCACACCAGTCAGAATGGCCATCATCAAAAAATCTAGAAACAATAAATGCTGGAGAGGGTGTGGAGAAAAGGGAACCCTCATACACTGTTGGTGGGAATGTAAATTGATACAGCCACTGTGGAGAACAGTATGGAGGTTCCTTTAAAAAGTACAAATAGAACTACCATATGACCCAGCAATCCCACTACTGGGCATATAGCCTGAGAAAACCATAATTCAAAAAGAATCATGTACCAAAATGTTCATTGCAGCTCTATTTACAGTAGCCAGGAGATGGAAGCAACCTAAGTGTCCATCATCGGATGCATGGATAAAGAAGATGTGGCACATATATACAATGGAATATTACTCAGCCATAAAAAGAAACGAAAATGAGCTATTTGTAATGAGGTGGATAGACCTAGAGTCTGTCATACAGAGTGAAGTAAGTCAGAAAGAGAGACACAAATACCGTATGCTAACAGATATATATGGAATTTAAGGGAAAAAAATGTCATGAAGAACCTAGGGGTGAAACAGGAATAAAGACACAGACTTACTAGAGAATGGACTTGAGGATATGGGGAGGAGGAAGGGTAAACTGTGACAAAGTGAGAGAGAGGCCTGGACATATATACACTACCAAACCTAAGGTAGAGAGCTAGTGGGAAGCAGCTGCATAGCACAGGGAGATCAGCTCGGTGCTTTGTGACCGCCTGGAGGGGTGGGATAGGGAGGGTGGGAGGGAGGGAGATGCAAGTGGGAAGAGATATGGGAACATATGTATATATATAACTGATTCATTTTGTTGTGAAGCTGAAACTAACATACTATTGTAAAGAAATTATACTCCAATAAAGATGTTAAAATGAAATAAAATAAAATAAAATAAAATTGCACCAAAAAAACACACCTAGGAATAAACCTGACCAAGGAGGTGAAAGACTTATATGCTGAGAACTATGAAACATTAATAAAGGAAATTAAAGAGGATTCAAAGAAATGGAAAGATATCCCATGCTCTTGGATTGGAAGAGTTAATATTGTTAAAATGACAATACTACCCAAAGCATTCTGCAGATTTTACGTGATCCTTATCAAATTACCCATGATATTTTTCACAGAACTAGAACAAATAATGCAAATATTTATATGGAACGATAAAAGATCCAGAATTGCCAAAGCAATGCTGAGGAAAAAAAACAAAGCAGGAGGCATAACTCTCCCAGACTTCAGACAATACTACAAAACTACAGTAATCAAAACAGTGTGGTATTGGTACAAAAATAGACATAAGGATCAATGGAACAGAATAGAGAGCCCAGAAATAAATCCACATGGTCAATTAATCTTTGACAAAGGAAGCAAGAATATAAAATGGGAAGAAGTTCTTCAGCAAGTAGTGCTGGGAAAGTTAGCTGCATGTAAATCAATGAAGTTAGAATACACTCTCACACCATGCACAAAAGTAAACTTAAAATGGCTTAGTGACTCAAACATAAGACATAATACCATAAAACTCCTAGAAGAGAGCACAGGCAAAACATTCTCTGACATAAGTTACACCAGTGTTTTCTTAGGTCAGTCTCCCAAGACAATAGAAATAAAAACAAAAATAAATAAATGGGACCTAGTCAAACTTACAAGCTTTTGCACAGCAAAGGAAACCATAAAAAAGAAAAATGAAGAAACCTACAGAATGGGAGAAAATATTAGCAAATGATGCGACTGAGAAGGGCTTAATCTCCAAAATATACAAACAGCTCATACAACTCAACAACAAAAAAACAAACAACCCAATAAAAAATGTGTAGAAGACCTTAATCGACATTTCTCTAAAGAAGACATACAGATGGCCAGTAGGCACATGAAAGGATGCTCAATACCACTAATTATTAGAGAAATGCAAATCAGAACTACAGTGAGGTATCACCTCACACTGGTCAGAATGGCTATCATCAAAAAAGTCTCCAAACAGTAAATGCTGGAGAGGGTGTGGAGAAAGGGGAACCCTCCTACACTCTTGGTGGGAATGTAAATTGGTGCAGCCACTATGGAGAACAGTATGGAGGTGCCTCAGAAAACTAAAAATACAATTACCATATGATCCAGCAATCCCAGTCCTGGGCATATACCCGGACAAAACTATAATTCAAAAAGATACATACACCCCTGTGTTCATGGCAGCACTATTCACAATAGCCAAAACATGGAAACAACCTAAATGTCCATTGACAGATGAATGGATAAAGAATATGTGGTACACATATACAATGGAATATTACTCAGCCATTAAAAAGAACAAAACACTGCCATTTGCAGCAACATGGATGCGACTAGAGTTTATCATACTAAGTGAAGTAAGTCAGAAAGAGAAAGACAAATACCATATGATATCACTTACATGGGGAATCTAAAATATGGCACAAATGAACCTACCTACAAAGCAGAAATTCATAGAGATAGAGAACAGATTTGTGGCTTCCAAGGGTTGGGTGGGAGGGAGAGGGGTGGACTAGGAGTTTGGGATTGGTAGATGCAAACTATTATATATAGAATGGATAAACAATATGGTCCTACTGTACAGCACAGGAAACTATATCCAATCTCCTAGGATAAACCATAATGGAAAAGAATATTAAAAAACTGCATATATTTCTATAACTGAGTCACTTTGCTATACAGCAGAAATTGGCACAACATTGTAAATCAACTAGACTTCACTTTCAAAAAAGAATTATGAGGGCTTCCCTGGTGGCGCAGTGGTTGAGAGTCCACCTGCCGATGCAGGGGACGTGGGTTCATGTCCCGGTCCGGGAAGAACCCACATGCCTCGGAGCAGCTGGGGCCGTGAGCCATGGCTGCTGAACCTGTGCGTCTGGAGCCTGTGCTCCGCAACGGGAGAGGCCACAACAGTGAGAGGCCCGTGTACCACAAAAAAAAAAAAAGAAAAAAGAGAATTATGAGAGAAAGTATGTAGCCGGTTTAATTAATAAAATTAGAGAATTTTAAATTGCTGCAGCCATTATGGAAAACAGTATGAAGATTCCTCAAAAAATTAATAGAACTACCATATGATCCAGGTATTCCACTTCTGGGTATTTATTCAAAGAATATGAAAACAGTAATGTGAATATTTATATTCACCTCTATGTTCATGATTTACAGTATCCAAGATATGGAAACAACCTAAGTGCCTATCAACAGATGATGGATAGAGAAGATGTGGTATATATATATATACAATGAAATACTACTCAGCCATAAAACAATGCAATCTTGCCATTTGCAACAACATGGATGGACCTTGAACATCTTATGCTAAATTAAGTAAGTCAGATGGAGAAAGACAAATACAGTATGATTTCACTCACATATGGAATATAAAAAAAAACAAGCAAACAAACCAAAATAAATAACCAAACCA
This sequence comes from Monodon monoceros, assembly GCF_005190385.1. Classification (NCBI taxonomy): domain Eukaryota; kingdom Metazoa; phylum Chordata; class Mammalia; order Artiodactyla; family Monodontidae; genus Monodon; species Monodon monoceros. The sequence goes on from NW_021703780.1 coordinate 46,633,214, forward strand.
AACAAACCTGGAGATACTGAGAACAGAGTAGTGGTTACCAGATGGGAAGGGGTGGGAGGGGGGTGTGAAATGGGCAAAGGGGGTCAGTTGTATGGTGACAGATAGAAACTAAACTTTTGGTGGTGAACACACTGTACTGTATACTGAAAAAGAAATATAATGGGGCTTTCCTGGTGGCGCAGTGGTTGAGAGTCCACCTGCCGATGCAGGGGACACGGGTTCATTCCCTGGTCCAGGAAGATCCCACATGCCGCGGGGCGGCTAGGCCCGTGAGCCATGGCTGCTGAGCCTCCGCATCCGGAGCCTGTGCTCCACAATGGGAGAGGCTACAACAGTGAGAGGCCCGTGTACCGCAAAGAAAAAAAAAAGGAAATATAATGTTTTACACATGATACTTATGTTATAAACCAATATTACATCAATAACTTTTTAAATAAAAAAGGAAGATGTGGTATATGTATATATATATATATATATACACACACAATAGAATTCTAGTAAGCCATAAAAAAAGAATAAAATTCTGCCATTTGCAGCAACGTGGATGAAGCTAGAGATTATTATGCTTAGTGAAATAAGTTAGGGAAAGACATGTCATGTATGATATCACTTATATGTGGAATCTAAAAATTAATACAAATAAGTGTATAGCAAAACAGAAAAACAGACTCAACAGACAGAAAACAAACTTACGGTTACCAAAGAGGAGAGGAAGTGAGGAAGTGGGGGTACTGCATTAACAAACTACTGTATATAAAATAGATAATCAACAAGGATATGCTGTACTGCACAGAGAATTATACCAATGATCTTGTAATAACGTATAATGGATTGTAATCTAAAAAAATATGAATCACTTTGCTGCACACCTGAAACTAACAATATTGGAAATCAACTATACTTCAATTAAAAAATATGTTAGTGCCTTAGAGCTTGATAAAAATGCACATGGATTTTTAATCACATTAAAGCACAGAATGTGGTACACATTATGTACAATGGAATATTTATATTTTTCAACCATTAAAAAGAAGGAAATCTTGTAATTTGCAACACCATGGTTGAACCTGGAGGACATTATTCTAGTTGAAATAAGCCAGACAAAGTAAAAAAAAAAAGTTGATTTCGTATAAACAGAGAGAGTAGAATGGTAGTTGCCACAGGCTGGGGGGAGGGAGAAATGGGGTGATATAGATCAAATGGTACAAATTTTCAGTTATGAGAAGAATGAGTTCTGAGGATCTAATGTATGGCATGGTGACTATAGTTAATAACATGCTACTGTGTACTTAAAAGTCCCGAGAGTAAATCTTAGTATTCTCAGAACAACAACAAAAAAGCGTTAATTATGTGAGGTGATGGATTTGTTAATTATACTGATCTTGGTAATCATTTCACAAATGTATATCAAATCGTGTTATACACTCTAAATATATACAATTATATTTGTCAATTTTTCCCAATTACTCTTCAACAAAGTTCAAAAAAGACATTTTAAGACAAAACCAGAATAGCTTATTTTCACTTTAATAATTCAAAATATTTATTAGTATTCTGTCAGTCTGCTCCTAGAGGAGCAGGGAAACAACAGTGAACAAAACAGTTAACAGCTCTACTGTTGTGGAGTCTGTGTTTTAGTGGGAGACACATGATACACTAATCAAAATACAACATAATGCCAGAGAGAGACAAATGCTATGAAAAAATAAAGGGATAGAGTCTGAAGGAGGTTGCTATTTGGGGCAGATGATCAGGAAAACCTCTCTACAGAAGGGGACATTTAACAGAGAGCAGAAGGAAGAAAGGAGGTGAGCTGCAGCTCTGGAGGAGGAGCACCCGGTGGGCGTACATTAGAAATCTGAAGGCACAGCCGAAGGGGCGGCTGACGGGGTGGAAGGTTTGTTACAGTGTGAGGGAGAAATTTCCTTTATTATATTACCATTATTTTGGGTACTGTTCATAGTCATACAAGTACTGGATCACTCATATAGTAAATATTTCTCGCGAGCCTATAAACCACACTTGGGCTCAGTGCTGGGGATAGTGGCCTATCACAAAATAAATATAAAATTCCACCTTGTGAAGGACAAGTGCATGGTGTGTAGGCCAGGGGCATCCTGCCCTGTTTTGGGGGGTTTGCCTGAGGAGGCTACATTCTAGCTGAGAGGCGAAGGGTGAGAAGAGTTAACCAGATGACAAGTGGGAAAAGCAGTATTCCAGGCAGAGAGAGCAGCATGTGCAAAAGCCCTGTGGCCACAGGGAACATGCAGGGAGCAGCTAAGAGTAGTGAAGTCTGGGTGGAGGTACAGCAGGAAGACGTGGCAGAGACAGAGAATGCAGGGCTGTCCTCCTGTAGCCCGACTGAGGACGTGGTCTGTGAACTGTGAGCAGCTGGAGGCCACTGAAGTGTTTTAAGTCAATTAAGAGTCTCAGAGCTTGGAGATTCCTTAAGAACTTGAGGAGTACAGTTAGAAGTTGGGCAGGTTTCACTGTGTCTCTACTTGTTCAGGTTTTCCTACAGATTTATTTTGATCCATCCAATGAAAACTTTAGCAGCTTTAATAAAAATTATCTAATGTAATAACATGAATGGGATTACACTAAGCAATAAAGTCTCAAAGAATTCCCATTCCAGGATTAGTCAAAGTTTTCTATTTTTATTAGATCATACTTGTTTATTATCCAGAAATCCCAAATATACGTTCTGTGAAGAACTAGCCCAAAATGTATCTCAGAGTGTCAAACTCTAAATTCTGCTCTGAAAATGCAGTTGAAGGAAGTGTACAGTTTTGGACTCTGGAATTGGAGTAAGACGTAGAGATAAAAAATGGAACCAAGGACCATATTTGGAGATTATTCTCCATGAGAAGGATAATAAAGACCTGCCTAATAATGATAATAATCAGATAAGAAATAAGATAAGATAATAATTAGATAAGGAAAGGTTTTATGGAACTTCTGTTCCAGCACAATCAGTCCAGTGCCCATAGCACAATCAGTCCAGTGCCCACAAACCACTTATCTAGCAGCTGATATATAAAGAATGCTCCGATGGGACTTCCCTGGTGGTGCAGTGGGTAAGATTCCAAGGTCCCAAGGCAGGGGGCCTGGGTCTGATCCCTGGTCAGGGAACTAGATCCCACATGCATGCCACAACTAAGAGTTCACATGCCACAACTAAGGATCCCGCCTGCCACAACTAAGGAGCTCATGTGCTGCAACTAAGGAGCCTGCCAGCTGCAACTAAGGAGACTGCTGGCTGAAACTAAGGAGCACATGTGCCACAACTAAGGAGCAGGAGAGCCACACCTAAGGATCCTGCCGGACAAAACTAAGGAGCCCATGTGCTGCAACTAAGGATCCTGCCAGCTGCAACTAAGGAGACTTCTGGCTGCAACTAAGGAGCCCATGAGCCACAACCAAGGAGCCCACCGGCTGCAACTAAGACCCAGTGCAACCAAATAAATAAATAACAAATATTAAAAAAAAGAGAATGCTCCCAGGCACTTCCTGCAAAAGTTGATAAAGAACTTTCTGCTATTAAGTAAGTTAATACCTGAGGAAGCAAAGGCAAAAGCAAAGAGCAAAATGATATGGGAACATCAAACTCTGGGGAACGTGGAGAGCTGGGGCAGGCATCCCAGGTCCACATGAATTGGCTCAGAGGAGCTCATAAGAATTACACAAAGATTACAGAATGTGGAGAGAAATACCCTGGAAATAGATAAAGGGACAATTCAAGAAAAGGCATGAAGGTATGAGACTCAGGGTAGAGACTGTGAAAGATATTTGTTTTACTTTTGTTCAATTCACAAACTCAGAGAAAACCCAAAGGGAAGGATATAAAAATATTCAAAATAATTGGACATGTCAAACAATATATTAGGAAACATCTTAAATTTGGAACAATTAGAATTTGAGAGATTATACAGCTGACATTTCCAGTGCATGTCCTTGACGTCATGCAGTGAACAAGGTCCCATGACTCTCTGCCTGGGGGCTTCCTCCCAGCCACCCCAGGAGGCCAGGAGTGACTGAAGGTCACCCATGGAGTAGCCCTTAGTCACTTGTGACTGAGAAAAGAAAAAAACCCAAAAACCCCTACCTTTAATTTGGCATATAGGACAACTCTGAAACATCTCGTACAATGTATCCCAGATAATAATCTATGGATCTGATTTTTTTAAAATAAATTTATTTATTTATGGCTGTGTTGGGTCTTCATTGCTGCACATGGGCTTTCTATAGTTGAGGCGAGTGGGGGTTACTCTTAGTTGTGGTGTGCAGGCTTCTCATTGTGTTGGCCTCTTACTGTGGAGCACCAGGCTCTAGGCACACAGACTTCAGTAGTTGCAGCATGCAGGCTCAGTAGTTGTGGCTCATGGGGTCTAGAGCACAGGCTCAGTAGTTGTGGTGCATGGGCTTAGTTGCTCCGTGGCATGTGGGATCTTCCAGGACCAGGGATCAAACCGGATTTTCAACCACTGCGCCACCGGGGAAGCCTGGATCTGATTATTAATGTTTCCTGTACTGGCTGCTTTCCCTTCTCTGTCTCATTTCCTAACCCCCCCACCCCCCACCACTATTTCATGGAATCACCTACTAAATAAACTATTTCACTTGGATTCTTGTCTTTTGGAAAATCCCAAAGTAAGAAAGTAATGGAATGTAATTTAGAACAGAGTTCTTTTAACTCTGGCTTGTGAGCCTAAGTTTATTGTAAAACCTTGTATTATAAAATACAAGGGGCATTTCTAACAACCAGGAGAGAGGAAGGTGGGATAAGGGAGTAGAAATAAATATTTTAAAGCAATTTAAAAGAACAAAGAGCTTGATAGAAAGATGAACGGTCATACATTTGTGATATTCCTAAGTGAAATAATACCTTAACTGTATTAGGAGGTTCAGCTTTCCTAACTCTGTAGTTAATTTAAAAATTAAAAGAAAATATGAATCCATCTTTGGGCTAATAAAACAAAATAGTTGTCATGTTTTAGATTTCTTCTTACATACTCTATAGATTTCCTGCCCCCCACCTCAACACACACACAAAATTATCATAATAGCAATTCTAAACTGAATTCACAGTCTTGGGAATAAATGTGCTTATTTTTAGTTTGTATTTTATTTGTTCTGTAATTTTGATTGACAATCAAATCTGTTCAGGAATATATGATTATTTAACACTTTTATGATTAAGCTTTTATTATTTTTGAAAAAGAATACAAAGTAGAACAAATGAAAACTATTATTCCAGCAACAAGTAATGGGTGAGTCATATCCTTATTATTAAGAGATTAAGTGCCCAGATAAACTATCAGTTTTCAAGGTACAATATTAGCCTGGCCACCAATCTCTACATCTTCCCATGAAGCTAGTTTCAAAAACAAAGATGTAAGAAATTTCTAGCAAAATAAATGAAAATTCACCCCTTAAAAACACTATGTTGCACATTCTTGTATGAAAGCACTTTGTAAAATAGGGCTGTTATTTCCAAATTCCACCCTCCTTGGAGAAGATTCATTCTGAATCCTTCCCCCAGGACTCTGCTGCATAATAGACCAGATTAAAAAATGACGATGGAAGTGTCTTGATTGCTTGACCCGACAAATGAAATTTCAGAATATTTCCCTGAAATCTGCTGCATCTACGGACTACCATATCTGTTTGCTAATTTCAACAGATTCAGACAAATGATATGTGATCAGCAAAAGAAGATTCTCACTTCATGATAATTAATGGATTGCAAAGGAACCCTAAAGAGCATGCTAAAAAGTCTCAATTCATCAAAATAATGCTCATTTACCCAAGAAGCACCAACTTTGTAAATATATGTGTAAGTATATGTATCATCATTTATTCATTCACATAATAAAATTTATTCAGCACCTATTATTTGCCAGATGCTGGGACAGGTATTAGGACATAAAAACCCTTTCCTTGACCTTGAATGTCTATAGATGGAAAGAGAGTAAAAGAATCATATATAAAATAGATGCAATAAAATGTTCCAAGTGTCATATTGCGTAACAAGTCTACTAATTCATTCACAGATTCATTCAACAACTCTGTACACCTACTGTGTGCTAAAGATCACTTCAATTACAAGTAATTGAGGGGCAGAGTTACCTTAAAGGAAAGATAGTTTGTTATTTTAAACACATAATGGTACGATTCTATACATGTGTATTACCTGGGTAATTGAGGAAAACTTATTAAATATGTAAATATCTTTCCTTTGCAAGCCAAGAAAAGAAATGAAAGCCCAAACCAGTTAAAAAAAGGTGTTAGAGAGCCATAAAATAATTGTCCTTACCAGGAATACAGAATTGTTCCTACAACAGATGTAAGTTTGCTGCTTTCTTGTTTTTGCTTTGCCAGGCCAAAGTCAGCTACAATTCAAGAAACAAAACAATTTGATTATATTTTCCCAGAATTGGCATTGTTCCTTAGCTTTTAACATTCTGCAAAAACAAAACAAAACAAAACAAAGAAAAAAGCTATCACAATTCACAAGAGAAAGCTTTTCTTGTTTTCCCTGTCAAAATGCCCCATGCGCCAATCTTCTGAACCACTCCCAGCCTTCATTAATTGTGTACGTACATTAGGTAATTATGCTATATATATTGACATAATGAGGTTTCATTAAAAAATATTAAAAGAGTCTTTCTGACTGGAAGATAGGACAAAGTACTTATTGAACTTGTGATTCTACTTTTTTTTTTTTTTTTTTCCTGTACGCGGGCCTCTCACTGTTGTGGCCTCTCCCGTTGCGGAGCACAGGCTCTGGACGCACAGGCTCAGCGGCCATGGCTCATGCGCCCAGCCGCCCCGCGACATGTGGGATCTTCCTGGACCAGGGAATGAACCCGTGTCCCCTGCATCGGCAGGTGGACTCTCAACCACTGCGCCACCAGGGAAGCCCCGTGATTCTACTTTTTTAGATTACCCTTTATAATTTTCAAATAAATAAAATGAATCTAATGTTTTGGCATATGGCAGTCATCACCTCATCCGGCTAAAAAATTAAACAAATATGGTAAGCCTACATAATCACCATGAAGGTCTGAAAACCTGAAATGGATGGTATCTATTTGTACAAAGTCATAGTAAATAATAATGTTCACAATCATCTCAAAATACTTATATAATAATATAATTATATTAATACAATGGATTCTAATTTTTAAACTAGAACACTAAATATTTATATTTAATATTAGCATTAGCTATATTTTTCAAAGCACCTTCACATACTTCTATTTTTTAAGCCACTCAATAACTTAGATCAAAGTGGTAGAAACAGATATTATTCCTATTATCATTGTATGGATTTACAAACATTTCAAGAGGTTTAATTACTAGAATTAAACAAAAAGACAGTGTTGAACCAGGGCAAAAATTCAAGTTGCTATTCCTAATAAAGTTTGATGTTCACAATATCACTTTTTAAGTGTACTAAATATGTATGGAATTTCACTGTAATGAATTTTAATAAAAAGTATTTGATTATTCTAAAGTGTCTTTGACAGGTTGAAAATATTCTGAAGTACCTTTGACTTCAAAGTGATATTAATTCATGTTATTAATAACAATATCCATTTACAAAACAACAACCTTGAACTAGCACAAATATAGCTGCTTACATATATTGTCTGTTTTAATACTCACAGTGCAATAGGAATTATTATAGTTAGTGCCTGTTAGTGCTTAAAGGCAAGGACTCTGGAACCAAACAGTCTCAGTTCAAATCCTGGCTTCATTATGTGCTACCTGAGTAACCCTGGGCAAGTTATTTAATCTCTCTTTGCAATAGTTTTCTTATCTGTAAAATAGTGATTGTAATAATATAGATAGTGCTATAATATTAAAATCTGAATAAGTTAACACATGCAAATGTAGTATAGCATAGTGATAATCAACTGATGTATATCTCTATTTAATCTTCACAACCACCCATTTTATATATGAAGAAACTGAGGCTCAAAGAGAATTAGTGCCTTGCTTAGGGTTTCTCAGGGAGAAATGAACAGTTAGACATGAATTTGATGTTGCTCAATTCTAAAGCCCCAAATTCTTATCAAAACAGAATACAATACTGACAACAAAGAAAAATCAGGCCCAAATCATTTTATTTGCAAATTCAACCAAACACTTAAGGGATAAATATCAGTTATGCATAAACTCTACCAGAAAATAGAATAGGAGAGAACACTTCCTAACTCATTTTATGAAGTCAGCATTACCCTGAACAAGTCCATACAAAGACATTACAAGAAAAGAAAAGCACAGAACAGTATTCCCCATGAGAATAGATACAAAAAATAAGTAAATCCAATCTAGGGATATATTAAAAAGGATAACACATAATAACCAAGTGGGGTTTATGCCAAAAATACAATGCTGATCCAACATTTAAAAATTAATCAATATAGTTCACCAGATCAGAACATTAGAGAAGGAAATCATACGAACATCTCAATAGTTGTATAAGAAGAATTTGAGAAAATTCAGTATCTATTCCTTTTAGCAAAGTGGAAAATAGACAGGCATTTCCTTAACCTGATAAAGGGCATCTATGAAAAACCTACAGCTAACTTTCTAGTTAATGTTAAAAGACTGAATGTCTTTCCCTTAAGATCAAAAAAACAAGGCTGGATGTTATCTTGACTTATGGTGACCATTTCACAGTATATAATAAATATCGAATCATTATGTTACACAGCTGAAACTAATACAATGTTGTAGGTCAATTATATCTCAATTAAAGCAAAGAAGAAAAATAAAAAAAGGTATAGCCATCTTGTTAATATATTGATAGATATTTTGAAGAGATTGTCATATAAGAACATTTTTAATGTGCCTTGAATTTTTCAAATAAATCAGAAAACATTTTCTCTTTCCTTTCAAAAAAAAAAAGAAAGAAAGAAAACATACTAATTACAATACCATCATAGGAACAAATATCTAGGAATAATATGACAAAGGACATGAAAGACCTATGCAGGGAAAATTATAAAATTTTGTTACAGAGTCATTAAAGAAGATTAAAATTAATGGAGAGAAAGTCCAAATTCATGGATTGGGATTTTCAATATTATATAGATTTCATTCTTCCTAAACTAACTTATGTAATTCCAATCATATGTCTTCATATTTTGGGCAGAACTTCACAAATTGAGTATAAAATTCATATAGAAATAGAAACTGCCAAGAGGAGCCATGGAGTTTAATATAAAAGAGGACAAAGTTTTCTATAGTATATTAAGAATTATTACAAGGCTATAGTAATTAAGACAAGGTAGTATAAACTCAAGGATACAAAGAGAAAAAGGCAAGGATGTCCACTCTTACCATTCCTATTCAAGATTGTACTACACATCCAAGTAAGTACAATAATTGCATACAAATTTTTGTGTGAAGATAATTTTTTATTTCTCTTTGATAGATTCCTTGGAGTGGGATTACTGGATCCTATGATAAGTGTATGTTTAATTTCATAAAAAACTACCAAGCCAAAATATTTTCCATTGTGTTCTCACCAGAAATGTATGAGAGTTCTAGTTGCTTCTGCCTCCTCATCAGCATTTTAAGTTATCAGGGGTTTTTTAATTAGCCATTTTAACCAGTATGTAGTGATAGCTCAGTATAGCTTTCATTTGCATTTCCCAAATGACTAATGGTGCTGAACATTTTTTATGTATTTATTTGCCATCTGTGTATCTTCTTTAGTGAAGTGCTTGTTCAAAGTTTGGCCCATTTTGTCATGGGGTTGTTTGTTTTCTTATTACTGAGCTTTCTTATTATTTGTATTATTGATACTAATTCTTTGTCAGATAGATGATCTACAAATATTTTCTCCTTGTCTTCAACTTGTTTTTTTCATCCTCTTAGTAATAACTTTCATAGAACAGAAGTTTTAAACATTAATGAAGTTCAATGAATTAATTTATATATATATTATGGTTTTTATGTTATAGTTTATTTTCATTTATTTAGTTTACTCTGGCTGTGCTGGGTCTTCTTTTGGCAAGTGGGCCTCCCTAGTTGCAGTGTGTGGGCTTTCTAGTTGTGGTGTGTGGGCTCTAGAGCACGCAGGCTTAGTTGCAGTATGTGGGATCTTAGTTCCCTGACAAGGGATCAAACCTGGGCCGCCTGCATTGTGAGCACGGAGACTTAACCACTGGACCACCAGGGAAGTCCCTTGATGTTATAGTTAAGAAATATTTGCCTAGTCCAGGCTATTCTGCTGAAGAGGCCACATAGAGAAGAGGGGTCCTGGTGAATGAGAGGCCAAGTTCCAGACAAAAGCCAGAACTAATTGCCCATCATGTGAGTGAGCCTTCTTGGAAGTGGACTCCCAGGCCAAGTCAAGGCTTCAGATGATGCAGCCCTGGCTGACAGCTTGACTGAAGCCTCATGAGAGACCTTGAGCCAGAATCATCCAGCTAAGCTGCTGCTGGATTCCTGCTCCTTGAAATGGTGAGAAAATAAATGTTTGTTGTCTTAAGCCACTAAGCTTTGTGGTAATTGGTTACACAATAATGGATAATTAATACAACCACTATCACCTAGTCCAGGACACCACGAACTCTCATCCAGGCTACTGAACTATACTTTCTAAGCAGACTCCCCACAGCCATCACTACCCTCCAAAACATAATTCTCCATACCAGAGTCACAATGATCTTTGAAAGACCTAAAGCAGATATCACTACCTAAAGGTTAAAATTCTTTAAAGGCTTCTGATAGATACTAAGAATAAAGACCAAACTCCTACCAGGCATAAAAGGCCATACATGATCTGGGTTTTCAGAAAGGTCTTTCTTGACCATACTATCAAAAACTCATCCCTGGGCTTCTCTGGTGGCGCAGTGGCTGGGAGTCCGCCTGGCGATACAGGGGGCACGGGTTCGTGCCCCGGTCGGGGAGGATCCCGCGTGCCGCGGAGCGGCTGGGCCCATGGGCCGTAGCCGCTGGGCCTGCGCATCTGGGGCCTGTGCTCCGCAGTGGGGGAGCACGCGTACTGCAAAAAAAAAAACAACAAAAAAAAACCAACTCATCCCTTTCCCCAATACTCTCCTATTATATTTATTTAATTCTTACTATCTTTCAATCTGAAATTACTTTCTTTGTTTTTATTTACGTAATATTCATTTACGTATTGGGGTCTGTAATTCCTAACCAGAATGCAAGATTCATGAGAGCAAAGATTTTGTGTGGTTTATCACTGTAGACAGATGGAGATGTATCTTTCGATACATATATAGACATATATGCACATGTCTGAGTATATTTATCTATCTGTCCTCTCGATACAGTAGTACTACTGACAAATGAGAGGGCTAAGCTCTACAAGGTGTTTTTAAGAACTATGCAAAAGCTAGATGGCTTGCTATAACCTTTCCATTTCTCTATAGTGCAATGGAGAAAACTGGTAGAAATAGCATAGTGTTTCAATATTTTTGGGAGCTCACTATAATTTTGGCATACATAAACTTTGACCAACTTACTATCTAAAATAATACTTTGACTTTTAGTTCTAATGCTACATAGAAATTATCCTGTTTCTATAAAAATGCCACTGATTTTGAAAGGCAAAAAACCAAGGAGTGGCACTCACAATGACTCTACTCACTCCAGTTAATTGAGATAATGGCAGAAACTTGGACAGCTGTCTGCAAAATCACTGATGGTCAAGAAGTACTCTTAAACAGGAAAAAATCTAATATTGTTTGGCTATTTTGAAAATTCTGGTAGCAGCATTAATGTTTTTATTACTCTTTCCACATCTGTGACCATATTTGGAGTGGAGGAAAAGGTTTTATTTCAGAAAGTGTGGCATAACAGCATTCATGTGCTAAAATAGAAATTTAAAAGTGACAACAGAAAACATTTTATATATAGCACATATTAAAAAGGGTAAAAACCCTCTCCTTTGGTAGAACAAATGATACCAAAAATGTTAAAGACTGTAGAATCTTTATGCTACAGCCTGAAGCTGTCAACTTTCAGATGGAAAAGATGTGTGGTTGAGACCCTAGATTCTTGCTCTGTTGTTTACTATCTGTGCAACATTGGTCACATCACTCACTACTCTGTGTTCTCAAAAAAATGGCCTATAAACTTACTTCTTGCAGGGGTTGCTCAAATAAAACTATGACAATAGATGAGAAGCACTTGGAAATACTGCACAGATATAAAGTGTTCCCATTCTTCTCCACATGAGCTTTCATCCATCACATGTCTGTCAGAAGCTCCCAAGTTCACAGCCAAGACAGAAAGCCCTAGTCTTTGTCTGGGGATTCACCCCTAGCCCTATGAAGCACCTGCCTCTTCACACCCCATCTGGGATATCCCAAACCACAGATAACATCACATCTTCCCCACTTCCTAGGCTTGAAATCTCTGACACATCTCTCTTGCTCCTATACTTACTCACTCACCAGGTCTTCTATCTGAATTTCCAATTGTTTCTGTGATCACAGTTTAAATATGCCAGTAGCCCAGGCCCTCTCTACTCCTGCAATAACTCAGGTATACCTCAACCGAAAGCTTTTCCTTATAATCCATTCTACAAAGTATTTAACAGTGGAAAAATCTACCAACCCCTGCCTTCATCACAGTAGGTCCCCATTAAGTACCAGAAGGTCTCCTGATTACCATTCTTTATAAAGTTTCCAGCTGCCCTATCTGGCCTTCAAGATGGTACATGTACTCACTGATTCACTCATTTGTCCAACAAGTATCCACTAAGTATATACTATGTTCCAGGTAACGGGCTAGGTACTAAAGATAAGATGGTAACCACATCAGAAACCATCCATATTGACACAACCCTTAGGACCAGTGGCAGAGATACACATTAAACCAAGACTCACACATATAAATGTAAATTTACAGTTAGGATAAGATCATTAAAGAACAGGTAGATATATGATATTATGAGAGGGTAATGTAAGGGACACAGCTGATTAGGAAAAGCTTCTGTGATAAAATGGTGGTTGAATGAATATATGAAGGAGGGCAGGTGTTAACTAGGTAAGAAAAGAAAGTGGAGAAGAGACTTCCATGCTGAGGAAGCTACATATACAAAGGTCCTGTGATCAAGGGAGCATGGTCCATTGAGGAACTGAGAAAAAGCCAGACTTGCCAGAGGGTAGAGAATCAGGGATAAAGGACTCTGCAGGCCATGCTCAGGTGACTGACCTCTCTCATTATCAGCCAATCTAAAATGTCCACTCCAACAAAGTATTGGCCTCACCCTTGTACCACACTTGATTATGAGCACCTGGGTGCCCTTAAGCCTGCCTTTTTCTTTGCCTGAAATGGCTTCCCTAAGGGAATACTATAAAGAGACTCGGTTAAAAGATGAACTCTAGAAGCAGACATGGTTCATCCCTGGCTCTGTCAACCAATTACTTGGGTGATTTAAGCAAGTTTCCTAACCTCTCTAAACTTCTTCATTGTCTGTAAAGATGGGAATGTGCTTTAGAGTATTGGATGAGATAAAGGATGTATAACTTTTATCTCATAGTAAATAATCAAGAGATGTAGTTATGGGCAGTTTCTCCTATCCTTCAAAGCATAGCTAAAATTTGTGTCATTTTAAAATGTCTTCCCTGAGCAAAATAAAAACAAGGAGTGACTCTGACAATTTTAGGAAGTGATAAGTTAAGATCCCCATAATACTTGGCAATGACAGAAGATTCTGCTTGAGCATAACTATACAAGAAGCCAGAAGAAAGATGTCCACCTTGCAACCCCACTGCATCCACTATTCTGCCCTTTCCTTCTGCTCCAGTAAATGCAGAGGTAACCTTCAACTTTCATAGCAATGGAATTATCAGTAACATCCTGTCAGTGTAGGGCTGCACAGGGGATGAGAAGTGTTTCCCAGAAAGATGCTCAGAAAGTTTTCCTCAGAAAATCCCTGTCCCACTGGCACATCTGCCTCTGTAGATCATGCAGATTTCTAATCCCTACCCCCAAAACTTCCCTCTGACCTTCCTCCAAATGAAGTACAGCTGATATTTACAATATTATTTCTAATTCAACAAGTGAAAGTCTAATCAAGTCTAAAATGGAATTCCCTGAAATCCAGAAAATAGTTAACAAAATGGCAATAAGAACATACCTATCCATAATTACTTTAAATGTAAATGGAATAAATGTTCCAATCAAAAGACACAGAATGGCTGAATGGAAACAAAAACAAGACTCACGTATATGCTGCCTATAACAGACTCACTTCAGACCTAAAGACACACACAGACTGAAAGTGAGGGGATATAAAAAGATATTCCATGCAAGTGGAAATGAAAAAAAAAAGCAGAGGAAGCAATATTGATATTAGACAAAATAGACTTTAAAACAAAGATTTGTAACAAGAGACAAAGAAGGACATTACATAATGAGAAAAGGATCAATTCAACAAGAGAATATATACTTATGTATACATATGTATATACATATCCAACATAGGAGCACCTAAATATATAAAGCATATATTAGCAGACGTAAAGGTAGAAATTGACAGTAACACAATAATAGTGGGGGACTTTAACACCCCACTTACATCAGTGGACAGATCATCCATACATAAAATCAGTAAGGTCTTAATGACACATTATACCAGCAATCTGGTATAGATTAGATATATTAATCTGTATATTAATAGATATATACAAAACATTCCAACCAAAAAAAGCAGAATACACATTCTTTTCAAGTGCACATGGAATATTCTCCAGGATAGATCACGTGCTAGCCCACAAACCACGTCTCAATAAATTTAAGAAGATTGAAATCACATAATGCATCTTTTCTGACCACAATGGTATGAGACTAGACATCAACTACTAAAAAAGAAAAAAAACTGTACAAAACAGAAACACGTGGAGTCCAAACAATATGCTACTAAACATCTGATGGGTCAGTGAAAAAAATCAAAGAGAAAAAAAAAAAACCTTGAGACAAATGGAAATGGAAACACAACAATCCAAAATCTATGAGATACAGCAAAAGCAGTTCTAAAAGCAATACAAGTCTGTCTCAGAAAATAAGAAAAACCCTAAAACAAAATCTAATCTTACACCTAAAAGAACTAGGAAAAAAAACCAAAAACAAGCAAAACCCGAAGTTAGAAGAATGAAAAAAATATTACAGATCAGAGTGGAAATAAGTGAAATAGAGACTAAATACACAATACAAAAAAAATCAATGAAATAAAGAGTTGGTTCTTTGAAAAGATAAACAAAATCGATAAACCTTTAGACAGACTCATCAAGCAAAAAGGGAGAGCACCCAAATAAATAAAATCAGAAATGAAAGAGAAGTTACACCTGACACCACAGAAATAAAAGAACCATAAGAGATAACAATGAACAATTACATGTCAATAATATGGGTAACCTAAAAGAAATGGATAAATTTCTAGAAACATACAATCTCCCAAGACTAAACCAGGAAGAAATAGAAAATATGAACAGGCCAATTACCAGTAAGGAAATTGAATCAGTAATAATAATAATAATAAAAACTTTGAACAAACTAAATTCCAGGACCAGACAGCTTCACAGGTGAATTCTATAAAATATTTAAAGAAGAATTAACACCTATCCTTTCCAAATTATTCCAAAAAATTAAAGAGGAAAAAAATACTTCTGAACTCATTCTATAAGGCCAGAATCAACCTGATACCAAAATCAGACAAATACATCACACACACACACACAATTTACAGGTCAGTATCACTGATAAATATAGATGCAAAAATTTTCAACAAAATATTAACAAACTGAAGTGAACAATACGTTAAAAGGATCATACACCATGATCAAGTGGGATTTATCCCAGGGATGCAAGGATGGTTCAACATCCACAAATCAAGCAATATCATACAACACATTAGCAAACTGAAAAATAAAAATCATATGATCATCTTAATAGACGCAGAAAAAGCTTCTGACAAAATTCAACATCCACTTATGATAAAAACTCTCAACAAAGTGGGTACAGAGGGAACATACCTCAACATAATAAAGACTATATATGACCTTTATTTACTTTCATCATTTACTCAATGATGAAAAGTTGAAAGAATTTCCTCTAAGATCAGGAACAAGACAGAATGCCCACTCTTGCCACTTTTATTCAACATAGCATTGGAACTCCTAGTTATATCAATCAGACAAGAAAAAGAAATAAAAGGAATCCAAATTGGAAAGGAAGAAGTAAAACTCACTGTTTGCAGGTGACATGATACTATATATACAAAATCCTAAAGATGCTACCAAAACTACTAGAACTAATAAATGAATTGAGTAAAGTTGCAGAATACAAAATTAATATACAGAAGTCCATCGCATGCTTTACATTAACAACAAATGATCAGAAACAGAAATTAAGAAAACAATTCCATTTACAATTGCATCAAAAAAGAATAAAATACATAGGAATACACCTAACCAAAGACCTAAAAGACTTGTACTCAGAAAACTATAATACACTGATGAAGAAAATTGAAGACGACACAAACAAATGGAAAGATACACCGTGCTCATGTATTGGAAGAATTAATATTGCTAAAATGACCATATTACCCAAGGACATCTACAGATTCAATCCAATCCCTGTCAAAATACCAAAGCCATTTTTCACAGAACTAGAACAAATAATTCTAATTTCTATGGAAATTAGACCCTGAATAGCCAAGGCATCTTGAGAAAAAAAGGACAAAGCTGGAGGTATCATGCTCCCTGATTTCAAACTATCCTACAAAACTACAGCTATCAAAACAGTATGGTACTGACACAAAAACAAACACATAAGTAAATGAAACAGAATAGAGAGCCCAGAAATAAACTCATGCTTATGTGGTGAATTAATCTATGACCAAGGTAAGATTATAAAATGGGGCAAAGACAGCCTCTTCAATAAATGGTGTTGGGAAAGCTGAACAGCTACATGCAAAAGAATCAAACTGGACTACTTTCTCACACCGTGCAAAAAAATAAATTCAAGATGGATTAAAGACTTAAATGAAACCATAAATTTCCTCGGAGAAAACAGGCATTGTTTGGCATTGACATTGGTCTTAGGATTTTTTTTTATATGTCTCCTGAAACAAGGGAAATAAAAAAGCAAAAATAAACAAATTGAACTACATCAAACTAAAAATCTTTTGCACAGCTATAGGAGATACCAAGAAAATGAAAAGGCTGCCCACTGAATGGGAGAAGATATTTGCAAATGACATATAAATATATAAACAGCCATACAACTCAACATAAAAAAGAAAACTGATTAGAAAATGGGCAGAGGACCTGAACAGACATTTTTCCAAAGAAGACATACAGCTGGCCAACAGACACATGAAAAAATGCTCAACATCACTAATCATCAGGGAAATGCTAACCCAAAACACAGTAAGATATCACCTCATACCTGTCAGAATGGCTATTATCAAAAAGACCACAAATAACAAATGTTGGATGTAGAGAAAAGGGAACCCTTGTGTACTATTGATAGGATTGTAAATTAGTACTGCCACTATGGAAACAGTATGGAGGTTCTTCAAAAAATTAAGAATAGAACTACGATACAATCCAGCAATTTCACTTCTGAGTATTACCCAAAGAAAACAAAAACACTAACTCAAAAATATATATGCACCCTTATGTTCACTGAAGCATTGTTTACAATAGCCAAGATATGAAAGCAACCTAAGTGCTCATCAAGAGATGAATGGATAAAGACAGTGTGATATATACATATATATATATATATATATATATATATATATATATATATA